>NW_027308258.1:12500-141253 GCF_047496885.1 Scyliorhinus torazame
GAGAGAGGGAGATAGAGGGAGAGGGTGAGTGGGAGAGAGATAGAGGTAGAGGGAGAGAGTGAGAGGGAGGGAGATAGAGGGATAGGAGGAGAGGGAGAGAGTGAGAAGGAGTGGGAGCGCACGAGAGAGAGAGAATGGGAGAGACTGAGAGGGAGAGAAGGAGATGGAGAGAGTGAAAGGTAGAGAGTGAGCGGGAAAGAGAGAGAGGGGGAGAGAGGGAGAGGGAGAAAGGGAGAGAGTGAGAGAGTGAGAGAGTGAGAGGGGGAGAGAGAGGGAGAGAGTGAGAGGGAGAGAGAGAGAGAGAGAATGAGAGGGAGAGAGTGAGTGGGAGAGAGGGAAAGTGTGAGAGGCAGCGAGAGAGAGGGAAAGTGAGAGAGAGTGAGAGAGAGTGAGAGAGAGGGGGAGAGAGTGGGAGAGAGAGAGGGAGAGAGAGGGAGAGAGTGAGAGGGAGAGAGAGAGAGTGAGTGAGGGGGAGAAAGTGAGAGGGAGAGAGGGAAAGTGTGAGAGGCAGCGAGAGAGAGGGAGAGTGAGAGGGCGAGAGGGCGAGAGTGAGACGTAGCGTGTGAGAGAGTGAGAGGGAGAGAGGGTGAGGGAGAGAGAGGGAGAGAGAGAGAGACAGTGGGAGAAAGTGAGGGAGCGAGAGAGAGGGAGAGTGTGAGAATGAGAGGGAAAGTGAGACAGAGAGAGGGAGAGGGAGAGGGAGGGAGAGAGAGATAGAGGGAGAGAGTGAGAGGGATAGTGAGGGAGAGTGAGAGGGGGAGAGAGAGGGAGAGAGTGAGAAGGAGAGAGAGAGAGAGTGAGTGAGAGGAAGAGAGAGAGTGAGTGGGAGAGCGTGAAAGTGTGAGAGGCAGCGAGAGAGAGGCAGAGTGAGAGAGAGAGGGAGAGAGTGAGAGGAAGGGAGGGAGGGAGAGAGTGAGGCGTAGCATGTGAGAGAGTGAGAGGGAGAGAGGGTGAGGGAGAGAGAGGGGGAGGGAGAGAGGCAGTGGGAGTAAGTGAGGGGGAGAAAGAGAGGGAGAGTGTGAGAATGAGAGGGAGACAGAGAGAGGGAGAGGGAGGGAGAGAGAGAGAGAGTGAGAGGGAGAAAGATAGAATGAGAGAGTGAGAGCGAGAGTGAGAGGGGGAGAGAGTTAGAGGGAGATAGAGAGAGATGGAGGGAGAGAGTGAGAGGGATAGTGAGGGAAAGGGAGAGGGAGAGGGTGAGAGGGTGAGAGGGAGAGAGTGAGAGGGAGAAATAGAGGGAGAGCGTGAGAGCGAGAGAGATAGAATGAGAGAGTGAGAGCGAGAGCGTGAGAGGGAGCGACTGAGAGGGAGAGAGTGCGAGGGAGAGAGAGAGTGGGAAAGAGATAGAATGAGAGAGTGAGAGCAAGAGTGAGAGAGAGAGTAAGAGGGAGAGAGAGAGAGATAGAGGGAGAGAGTGAGAGGGATAGTGAGGGAGAGAGAGAGAGGGAGACAGATAGAGGGAGAGGGAGAGAGGGAGAGAGAGAGTGAGAAGGAGAGGGAGAGCACGAGAGAGAGAGAATGGGAGAGAATGAGAGGGAGAGAGTGAGAGGGAGATAGAGGGAGAGGGAGAGAAGGAGAGGGAGAGAGTGAGAGGGAGAGAGTGAGGGGGCGAGAGAGAGCAGGGAGAGAGGGAGAGAGTGAGAGGGGGAGAGAGAGGGAGAGAGTGAGAGGGAGTGTGAGAGAGAGTGAGTGAGAGGGAGAGAGGGAGAGAGGTAGTGGGAGAGGGGGAAAGTGTGAGAGGCAGCGAGAGGGGGAGAGAGTGAGAGGGAGAGAGGGAGAGAGGGAGAGAGAGGGAGAGAGAGGGAGAGAGAGAGGGAGAGAGAGGGAGAGAGTGAGAGTGAGAGAGAGAGAGTGAGTGAGGGGGAGAGAGTGAGAGAGAGAGGGGGAACGTGTGAGAGGCAGCGAGAGAGAGAGAGGGAGAGAGAGAGAGGGAGAGAGTGAGAGGGAGAGATGGTGAGGGAGAGAGGGGAGATTGAAAGAGAGACAGTGGGAGAAAGTGAGGGGGAGAGCGAGAGGGAGAGTGTGAGAATGAGAGGGAGAGAGAGAGAGTGAGAGGGAGAGAGCTAGATTGAGAGAGTGAGAGCGAGAGTGAGAGAGGAAGAGAGTAAGAGGGAGAGAGAGAGAGATAGAGGGAGAAGGTGAGTGGGAGAGAGATAGAGGGAGAGTGAGAGAGTGAGAGGGAGGGAGATAGAGGGAGAGTGAGAGGAGGTGAGGGAGAGAGTGAGAGGGAGAGTGTGAGAGAGAGAGTGAGAAGGAGAGGGAGCGCACGTGAGAGAGAGATTGGGAGAGACTGAGAGGGAGAGAGTGAGAGGGAGAGTGATCGACGGAGAGGGTGAGAGGGAGAGAGTAAGGGGGCGAGAGAGAGAGGGGGAGAGAGTGAGAGGGGGAGAGAGAGAGAGTGAGAGGGAGAGGGGGAGTGGCAGAGAGGGAAAGTGTGAGAGGCAGCGAGAGAGTGGGAGAGTGAGGGAGAGTGAGAGAGAGGGGGAGAGAGTGAGAGGGAGAGAGGGAGAGAGAGAGGAAGAGAGAGGGAGAGAGTGAGAGGGAGAGAGAGAGTGAGTGAGGGGGAGAGGGAGGGAGTGAGACGTAGCGTGTGAGAGAGTGAGAGGGAGAGAGGAAGAGAGAGGGAGAGATAGTGAGAGGGAGAGAGACAATGGGAGAAAGTGAGGGGAGAGAGAGAGGGAGAGTGAGAGAGAGAGAGTGAGAGGGAGAGTGGGAGAGAGAGAGGGGGAGGGAGAGTGGGAGAGAGAGAGAGGGAGAGGGAGAGAGAGAGAGGGAGAGGGAGAGAGTGAGAGGGAGAGAGGGGGAGCGAGAGAGTGAGAGTGAGAGGGAGAGAGTGGGATGGAGAGTGTGAGTGGGAACGAAAGGGAGAGAGGGCAAGAGGGAGAGGGTGAGAGATATAGAGGTAGAGAGAGAGCGAGAGAGAGAGAGAGAGAGAGCGAGTGAGGGGGAGAGAGTGAGAGAGAGAGGGGGAACGTGTGAGAGGCAGCGAGAGAGAGAGAGGGAGAGAGAGAGAGGGAGAGAGTGAGAGGGAGAGATGGTGAGGGAGAGAGGGGAGATTGAAAGAGAGACAGTGGGAGAAAGTGAGGGGGAGAGCGAGAGGGAGAGTGTGAGAATGAGAGGGAGAGAGAGAGTGAGAGGGAGAGAGCTAGATTGAGAGAGTGAGAGCGAGAGTGAGAGAGGAAGAGAGTAAGAGGGAGAGAGAGAGAGATAGAGGGAGAAGGTGAGTGGGAGAGAGATAGAGGGAGAGTGAGAGAGTGAGAGGGAGGGAGATAGAGGGAGAGTGAGAGGAGGTGAGGGAGAGAGTGAGGGAGAGTGTGAGAGAGAGAGTGAGAAGGAGAGGGAGCGCACGTGAGAGAGAGATTGGGAGAGACTGAGAGGGAGAGAGTGAGAGGGAGAGTGATCGACGGAGAGGGTGCGAGGGAGAGAGTAAGGGGGCGAGAGAGAGAGGGGGAGAGAGTGAGAGGGGGAGAGAGAGAGAGTGAGAGGGAGAGGGGGAGTGGCAGAGAGGGAAAGTGTGAGAGGCAGCGAGAGAGTGGGAGAGTGAGGGAGAGTGAGAGAGAGGGGGAGAGAGTGAGAGGGAGAGAGGGAGAGAGAGAGGAAGAGAGAGGGAGAGAGTGAGAGGGAGAGAGAGAGTGAGTGAGGGGGAGAGGGAGGGAGTGAGACGTAGCGTGTGAGAGAGTGAGAGGGAGAGAGGAAGAGAGAGGGAGAGATAGTGAGAGGGAGAGAGACAATGGGAGAAAGTGAGGGGAGAGAGAGAGGGAGAGTGAGAGAGAGAGAGTGAGAGGGAGAGTGGGAGAGAGAGAGGGGGAGGGAGAGTGGGAGAGAGAGAGAGTGAGAGGGAGAGAGAGAGAGGGAGAGGGAGAGAGTGAGAGGGAGAGAGGGGGAGCGAGAGAGTGAGAGTGAGAGGGAGAGAGTGGGATGGAGAGTGTGAGTGGGAACGAAAGGGAGAGAGGGCAAGAGGGAGAGGGTGAGAGATATAGAGGTAGAGATAGAGCGCGAGAGAGAGAGAGAGAGAGCGAGAGGGAGAGGGAGAGGGAGAGGGAGAGAGGGAGAGATTTAGAGGGAGAGGGAGACAGGGAAAGAGTGAGAGGGAGAGAGAGAGAGAGGGAGAGAGTGATAGGGAGAGAGAGGGAGAGAGAGAGGGAGAGGTAGAGAGACAGGGATAGAGTGAGAGGGAAAGAGTGAGAGGGGGAGAGGGAGAGAGAGAGACAGAGAGTGAGAGGGAGAGAGAGAGGGAGAGAGGGAGAATGAGAGTGAGAGGGAGAGAGATAGTGGGAGAGAGAGAGAGAGAGTGAGAGAGGGAGAGAGTGAGAGGGAGAGAGGGAGAGAGACAGTGAGAGGGAGAGAGAGAGAGGAAAAGAGTGTGAGTGAGAGAATGAGAGGGAGCGTGATAGAGGGAGAGAGTAAGAAGGAGAGTGTGAGATGGACAGTTAGAAGGAGAGAGGGAGGGAGAGGGAGAGGGGGAGAGAGAGAGAGTGAGGGGGAGAGAGATGGAGAGAGTGAGGGAGAGAGAGAGAGAGCTTGAGAGAGGGGAAGGGAGAGAGAGACTGATTTGGAGAGAGAGAGACCAAGAGAGAGAGAATGGGAGAGAGTGAGAGGGAGAGAGATAGAGGGAGAGAGATAGAGGGAGAGAGATAGAGGGAGAGAGATAGAGGGTGAGAGGGATAGAGTGAGAGGGATAGAGTGAGAGGGATAGAGTGAGAGGGATTGAGTGAGAGGGATAGAGTGAGACGGAGAGAGTGAGAGGGAGAGAGGGAGAGGGAGAGAGGGAGAAGGAGAGAGGGAGAGGGAGAGAGGGAGAGGGAGAGAGATAGAGAGAGATAGAGAGAGAGCAAGGGAGAAAGAAAGATAGAGGAAGAGGGAGGGAGTGAGTGACTGAGGGAGAGGGAGAGAGTGAAAGAGAGAGAGTGAGCGTGAGAGAGTGAGAGAGTGAGAGGGAGAGGGAGAGTGGGACAGAGTGAGAGTGAGAGTGAGAGTGAGAGATAGAGGGAGAGGGAGAGAGATAGACGGAGAGAGGGAGAGTGTGAGAGGGAGAGAGGGAGTGTGAGAGGGAGAGTGAGTGAGGGAGAGAGAAAGGGAGAGAGGTAGGGAGTGAGAGGGGGAGAGAGAGGGAGAGAGTGAGTGGGAGAAAGAGAGGGAGTGAGGGGGAGAGTGAGTGGGAGAGAGGGAAAGTGAGAGGCAGCGAGAGAGGGGGAGTGAGAGAGAAGGGGAGAGAGCTTGGGGGAGAGAGGGAGAGATGAGACGTCGCGTGTGAGAGAGTGAGAGGGAGAGAGGGAGAGAGACGGAGAGGGAGAGGGAGAGGGAGACAGTGGGAGAAAGTGAGGGGGAGAGAGAGAGGGAGAGTGTGAGAATGAGAGTGAGAGTGAGACAGAGAGAGGGAGAGAGAGAGGGTGAAGGACAGAGGGGGAGAGGGAGAGTTAGAGAGGGAGAGAGTGAGAGGGAGAGAATTGGAGCGAGTGAGAGGGAGAGAGGGGGAGCGAGAGAAGGAGAGGGAGAGGGAGAGAGAGGGATGGAGAGAGAGGGAGAGCTAGAGAGGGAGAGACATAGAGGGAGCGATAGAGGGAGAGAGTTGGCAGAAGAAAGATAGAGGGAGAGGGAGAGAGAGTGAGAGGGAGTGAGTTAATGACGAAGAGGGAGAAGGAGAGAGTGAAGGGGTGAGAGGGAGAGAGTCAGAGAGTGAGAGTAAGAGGGAGAGAGAGGGTGAATGTGAGAGGGAGTGAGTGAGAAAGAGAGAGGGAGACGGAGAGAGAGATGGAGTGAGAGGGAGAGAAGTGGGAGACAGGGATAGAGTGAGAGGGAGAGAGGGAGAGAGGGAGAGAGAGAGGGAGAGAGGGAGAGAGGGAGAGAGTGATAGCGAGAGAGAGGGAGAGAGAAAGGGAGGGAGAGAGAGGGAGAGAGACAGGGATAGAGTGAGAGGGAAAGAATGAGAGGGAGAGAGGGAGAAGGGAGAATGAGAGAGTGAGAGGGAGAGAGATAGAGGGAGAGAGTGAGTGGGAGAGTGAAAGAGGGAGAGAGTGAGAGGGAGAGAGTGAGATGGAGAGAGAGAGAGGGAGAGAGTGATAGGGAGAGAGATGGAGAGGGAGAGTGTGTGAGGGAGAGAGTGAGAGGGGGAGAGAGAGGGAGAGAGTGAGAGGGGGAGAGAGAGAGAGTGAGAGGGAGAGAGGGAGTGGGAGAGAGGGAATGTGTGGGAGGCAGCGAGAGAGAGGGAGAGAGAGGGAGAGGGAGAGAGAGGGAGAGGGAGAGAGACAGTGGGAAAATGTGAGGGGGAGAGAGAGGGCGAGAGTGTGAGAATGAGAGGGAGAGTGAGACAGAGAGAGGGAGAGAGGGAGAGAGGGAGAGAGGGAGAGAGAGGGAGAATGAGAGAGTGAGAGGGAGAGAGATAGTGGGAGAGAGTGAGAGTGAGAGAGGGAGAGAGTGTGAAAGAGAGGCAGAGAGTGAGAGGGAGAGAGTGAGAGGGAGAGAGAGAGGGAGAGAGAAAGGGAGGGAGTGAGAGGGAGAGTGGTAGAGGACACGGATAGAGTGAGAGGGAAAGAGTGAGAGGGAGAGAGAGAGGGAGAAGGGAGAATGAGAGAGTGCGGGAGTGAGATAGAGGGAGAGAGAGAGGTAGAGAAGGAGAATGAGAGAGTGAGAGGGAGAGAGATAGTGGGAGAGAGTGAGAGGGAGAGTAAGAGAGAGGGAGAGAGTGATAGCTAGGGAGAGAGATTGAGAAAGGGAGTGAGTGAGAGGGAGAGAGGTAGAGAGACAGGGATAGAGTGAGAGGGAAAGAGTCAGAGGGAGAGAGAGAGGGAGAAGGGAGAATGAGAGAGATAGAGGGAGAGAGATAGAGGGAGAGAGTGAGAGGGAGAGTGAAAGAGGGAGAGAGTGAAAGAGGGAGAGAGTGAGAGGGAGAGAGTGAGAGGGAGAGAGTGAGAGGGAGAGAGTGAGATGGAGAGAGAGAGGGAGAGAGTGATAGGGAGAGAGATGGAGAGGGAGAGGGACAGAGTGAGAGGGAGAGAGAGAGAGGAAGAGAGTTAGAAGGAGAGATAGAGGGAGAGAGTGAGAACGAGAGATAGAATGAGAGATTGAGAGCGAGAGTGAGAGAGGGAGAGATTGAAAGAAGTTGACTGAGAGGGAGAGAGAGGGAGAGAGACAGTGTGAGTGACAGAGTGAGAGTGAGAGAGATAGAATGAGAGAGTGAGAGCGAGAGTGAGAGAGGGAGAGAGTAAGAGGGAGAGAGAGAGTGATAGAGGGAGAGAGTGAGAGGGATAGTGAGGGAGAGAGAGAGGGAGAGAGATAGAAGGAGAGGGTGAGTGGGAGAGAGATAGATGGAGAGGGAGAGAGTCAGAGGGAGGGAGATAGAGGGATGGGGAGATGAGGAGAGACAGAGAGTGAGATGTGGAGTGTGAGAGAGAGGGTGAGAAGGAGAGGGAGCCCACGAGAGAGAGAGAATGGGAGAGACTGAGAGAGTGAGAGGGAGAGAGATAGAGGGAGAGGGAGAGAAGGAGAGGGAGAGAAGGAGAGGGAGAAAGTGAGAGGGAGAGTGTGAGGGGGCGAGAGAGAGAGGGAGAGAGGGAGTGGGAGAGAGGGAGAGAGTGAGAAGGGGCGAGAGGGAGAGAGTGAGAGGGGGAGAGTGAGGGAGAGAGAGAGAGATTGAGTGAGAGGGAGAGAGGGAGAGAGGGAGTGGGAGTGAGGGAAAGTGTGAGAGGCAGCGAGAGAGAGGGAGAGTGAGAGAGAAAGGGAGAGAGTAGGAGGGAGAGAGAGAGATAGAGGGAGAGAGTGAGAGGGATAGTGAGGGAGAGAGAGAGGGAGAGAGATAGAGGGAGGTGGTGTGTGGGAGAGAGATAGAGGGAGAGGGAGAGAGTGAGAGGGAGGGAGATAGAGGGAGAGGGAGAGGAGGAGAGGGAGAGAGGGAGAGGGAGAGTGAGAGGTAGAGTGAGAGGGAGAGTGAGAGGCAGAGTGTGAGGGAGAGTGTGAGAGAGTGAGTGAGAAGGAGAGGGAGCGCACGAGAGAGAGAGAATGGGAGAGACTGAGAGGGAGAGAGTGAGAGGGAGAGGGAGAGGAGAGGGAGAGAGTGAGAGGGAGAGAGAGAGAGGGAGTGAGAGGGAGAGAGTGAGTGGGAGAGAGGGAAAGTGTGAGAGGCAGAGAGGGAGAGTGATGAAAAGTGAGAGAGAGGGGGTGAGAGGGAGAGAGCGAGAGAGGGAGAGAGAGAGGGAGAGAGAGGGGGAGAGAGAGGGAGAGATTGAGAGGGAGAGAGAGAGAGTGAGTGAGGGGGAGAGAGTGAGAGGGAGAGAGGGAGACGAAGCGTGTGAGAGAGTGAGAGGGTGAGGGAGAGAGAGAGAGAGGGAGAGAGACAGTGGGAGAAAGTGAGTGTGAGAGAGAGAGGGAGAGTGTGAGAATGAGAGGGAGAGTGAGTGAGGGAGAGAGAAAGGGAGAGAGGGAGAGAGTGAGAGGGCGAGAGAGAGGGAGAGAGTGAGTGGGAGAAAGAGAGGGAGTGAGTGGGAGAGTGAGTGGGAGAGAGGGAAAGTGAGAGGCAGCGAGAGAGGGATAGTGAGAGAGAAGGGGAGAGAGTTTGAGGGAGAGAGGGAGAGATGAGACGTCGCGTGTGAGAGAGTGAGAGGGAGAGAGGGAGAGAGACGGAGAGGGAGAGGGAGAGGGAGACAGTGGGAGAAAGTGAGGGGGAGAAAGAGAGGGAGAGTGTGAGAATGAGAGTGAGAGAGAGAGAGAGGGAGAGAGAGAGAGAGGGTGAAGGACAGAGTGGGAGAGGGAGAGTTAGAGAGGGAGAGAGTGAGAGGGAGAGAGTTGGAGCGAGTAAGAGAGAGAGAGGGGGAGCGAGAGAAGGAGAGGGAGAGGGAGAGAGAGGGATGGAGAGAGAGGGAGAGCTGGAGAGAGGGAGCGATAGAGGGAGAGAGTTGGCGGAAGAAAGATAGAGGGAGAGGGAGAGAGAAAGAGGGAGAGAGTGAGAGGGAGAGTGTGAGAGGGAGAGAGTGAGATGGAGAGAGAGAGAGGGAGAGAGTGATAGGGAGAGAGATGGAGAGGGAGAGGGACAGAGTGAGAGGGAGAGAGAGAGAGGCAGAGAGTTAGAAGGAGAGATAGAGGGAGAGAGTGAGAACGAGAGATAGAATGAGAGATTGAGAGCGAGAGTGAGAGAGGGAGAGATTGAAAGGAATTGACTGAGAGGGAGAGAGAGGGAGAGAGACAGTGTGAGTGACAGAGTGAGAGTGAGAGAGATAGAATGAGAGAGTGAGAGCGAGAGTGAGAGAGGGAAAGAGTAAGAGGGAGAGAGAGAGAGATAGAGGGAGAGAGTGAGAGGGATAGTGAGGGAGAGAGAGAGGGAGAGAGATAGAAGGAGAGGGTGAGTGGGAGAGAGATAGAGGGAGAGGGAGAGAGTCAGAGGGACGGAGATAGAGGGAGGGAGATGAGGAGAGACAGAGAGTGAGAGGGGGAGTGTGAGAGAGAGGGTGAGAAGGAGAGGGAGCCCACGAGAGAGAGAGAATGGGAGAGACTGAGAGAGTGAGAGGGAGAGAGACAGAGGGAGAGGGAGAGAAGGAGAGGGAGAGAAGGAGAGGGAGAAAGTGAGAGGGAGAGTGTGAGGGGGCGAGAGAGAGAGTGAGAGGGGGCGAGAGGGAGAGAGTGAGAGGGGAAGAGTGAGGGAGAGAGTGAGAGGGAGAGAGAGAATGATTGAGTGAGAGGGAGAGAGGGAGAGAGGGAGTGGGAGAAAGGGAAAGTGTGAGAGGCAGCGAGAGAGAGGTAGAGTGAGAGAGAAAGGGAGAGAGTAGGAGGGAGAGAGAGAGATAGAGGGAGAGAGTGAGAGGGATAGTGAGGGAGAGAGAGAGGGAGAGAGATAGAGGGAGGTGGTGTGTGGGAGAGAGATATAGGGAGAGGGAGAGAGTGAGAGGGAGGGAGATAGAGGGAGAGGGAGAGGAGGAGAGGGAGAGAGGGAGAGGGAGAGTGAGAGGTAGAGTGAGAGTGAGAGTGAGAGGCAGAGTGTGAGGGAGAGTGTGAGAGAGAGAGTGAGAAGGAGAGGGAGCGCACGAGAGAGGGAGAATGGGAGAGACTGAGAGGGAGAGAGTGAGAGGGAGAGGGAGAGGAGAGGGAGAGAGTGAGAGGGAGAGAGAGAGAGTGAGTGAGAGGGAGAGAGTGAGTGGGAGAGGGAAAATGTGAGAGGCAGAGAGGGAGAGTGAGGGAGAGTGAGAGAGAGGGGGTGAGAGGGAGAGAGCGAGAGAGGGAGAGAGAGAGGGAGAGAGAGGGGGAGAGAGAGGGAGAGAGTGAGAGGGAGAGAGGGAGACGAAGCGTGTGAGAGAGTGAGAGGGTGAGGGAGAGAGAGAGAGAGAGGGAGAGAGACAGTGGGAGAAAGTGAGTGTGAGAGAGAGAGGGAGAGTGTGAGAATGAGAGGGAGAGGGAGGGAGAGAGAGTGAGAGGGAGAGATAGAATGAGAGAGTGAGAGCGAGAGAGAGATGGAGAGAGTAAGTGGGAGAGAGTAAGATGGAGAGAGTAAGAGGGAGAGAGAGAGATAGAGGGAGAGGGAGAGTGTGAGAGGGAGGGAGATAGAGGGAGAGGGAGAGGAGGAGAGGGAGAGAGTGAGAGGGAGAGTGAGAGGGAGAGTGAGAGGGAGAGTGTGAGGGAGAGTGAGAGAGAGAGAGTGAGAAGGAGAGGGAGCGCACGAGAGAGAGAATGGGAGAGACTGAGAGGGAGAGAGTGAGAGGGAGAGGGAGAGGCGAGGGAGAGAGAGAGAGTGAGTGAGAGGGAGAGAGGGAGAGAGTGAGTGGGAGAGAGGGAAAGTGTGAGAGGCAGAGAGGGAGAGTGAGGGAGATTGAGAGAGAGGGGCTGAGAGTGAGAGGGAGAGAGCGAGAGAGGGAGAGAGAGAGGGAGAGAGAGGGGGAGAGAGAGGGAGTGAGTGAGGGGGAGAGAGTGAGAGGGAGAGAGGGAGACGAAGCGTGTGAGAGAGTGAGAGGGTGAGGGAGGGAGAGGGAGAGAGAGACAGTGGGAGAAAGTGAGTGTGAGAGAGAGAGGGAGAGTGTGAGAATGAGAGGGAGAGGGAGGGAGAGAGAGAGAGTGAGAGGGAGATATAGAATGAGAGAGTGAGAGCGAGAGAGAGAGAGGGAGAGAGTAAGAGGGAGAGAGTAAGATGGAGAGAGTGAGAGGGAGAGAGGGAGAGAGGGAGAGAGAGAGAAAGAGGGAGAGAGTGTGAGGGAGAGAGAGAGGGAGAGAGATAGAGGGAGAGGGTGAGTGGGAGAGTGAGAGAGAGGGGGAGAGAGTGAGAGGGAGAGAGGGAGAGAGGGAGAGAGAGAGATAGAGGGAGAGAGTGTGAGGGAGAGAGGGAGAGAGGGCGAGAGGGAAAGTGAGTGAGGGGGAGAGAGAGAGAGTGTGAGAATGAGAAGGAGAGTGAGACAGAGAGAGGGAGAGGGGGAGAGGGAGAGGGAGTGAGAGGGAGAGGGAGAGGGAGAGAGTGGGATGGAGAGAGTGAGTGGGATCGAAAGGGAGAGAGTGAGAGTGAGAGAGTGAGAGGGAGAGAGGGAGAGGGAGAGAGGGAGAGGGATATAGAGGGAGAGTGAGAGAGAGGGAGAGAGGGTGAGGGAGAGAGTTAGAGTGAGAGTGAGAGTGAGAAAGAGCGAGGGAGAGAGTGAGAGTGAGAGAGAGGGAGAGCTGGAGAGGGAGAGACATAGAGAGAGCGAGAGTGGGAGAGAGTTGGCGGAAGAAAGAGAGAGGGAGAGGGAGAGAGATTGAGAGGGAGTGAGTTAGTGACTAAGAGGAAGAGGGAGAGAGGGAAAGGGTGAGAGGGAGAGAGGGAGAGGGAGAGAGTGAGAGGAAGAGGGAGAGAGAGGGTGAATGTGAGAGGGAGTGAGTGAGAGGGAGAGAGGGAGATGGAGAGAGGGAGTGAGTGAGAGGGAGAGAGGGAGAGAGACAGGGATAGAGTGAGAGGGAGAGAGTGAGAGAGTGAGTGAGAGGGAGAGAGTGAGTGGGAGAGAGGGAATGTGCGAGAGGCAGCGAAAGAGAGGGAGAATGAGAGAGAGGGGGAGAGGGAGAGAGGTTGAGAGGAAGAGAGAGAGGGAGAGAGAGGAAGTGTGAGGGGGAGAGAGTGAGAGGGAGAGAGGGAAAGTGTGAGAGGCAGCGAGAGAGAGGGAGAGTGAGAGAGAGAGGGAGAGAGTGAGAGGGAGAGAGGGAGACGAAGCGTGTGAGAGAGTGAGAGGGAGAGAGGGTGAGGGAGAGGGAGAGAGAGAGAGAGACAGTGGGAGAAAGTGAGGGGGAGAGAGAGAGGGAGAGTGTGAGAATGAGAGGGAGAGTGAGACAGAGAGAGGGAGAGGGAGGGAGAGAGAGAGAGTGAGAGGGAGAGATAGAAGGAGAGAGTGAGAGCGAGAGTGGGAGAGGGAGAGAGTAAGAGGGAGAGAGTGAGATACAGGGAGAGTGAGAGGGAGAGAGAGAGAACGAGAGGGAGAGAGTGAGTGGGAGAGTGAGAGGTAGAGAGGGTGAAGGACAGAGAGGGAGAGGGAGAGAGAGAGAGGGAGAGAGTGAGAGGGAGGGGGTTGGAGCGAGTGAGAGGGAGAGAGGAGGAACGAGAGAGTGATCGTGAGAGGGAGAGAGTGGGATGGTGAGAGTGAGTGGGAACGAAAGGGAGAGAGTGAGAGTGAGAGAGTGAGAGGGAGAGAGGGAGAGGGATATAGAGGGAGAGAGAGAGAGAGAGAGAGAGGGAGAAGGAGAGAGTTAGTGAGAGTGAGAGTGAGAGTGAGAGTGGGAGTGGGAGAGCGAGAGAGTGAGAGGGAGAGAGGGAGAGGGAGTGGGTGAGAGATATGGAGGGAGAGAGTGAGAGGGAGAGAGTTAGAGTGCGAGTGAGAGTGAGAGAGGGCGCTGGAGAGAGTGAGAGTGAGAGAGAGGGAGAGCTGGAGAGGGAGAGTCATAGAGGGAGCGAGAGAGGGAGAGAGTTGGCGGAAGAAAGATAGAGGGAGCGGGAGAGAGATTGAGAGGGAGTGAGTTAGTTACTAAGAGGGAGAGGGGGAGAGGGAAAGGGTGAGAGAGAGAGAGGGAGAGAGTCAGAGAGTGAGAGGAAAAGGGAGGGAGAGGGTGAATGTGCGAGGGAGTGAGTGAGAGGGAGAGAGGGTTAGAGTGAGAGTGAGAGTGTGAGAGTGAGAGTGCGAGAGGGAGAGTGCGAGAGGGAGAGTGCGAGAGGGAGAGATAGGGAGAGGGAGAGTGCAAGAGGGAGAGTGCAAGAAGGAGAGTGCGAGAGGGAGAGTGCGAGAGGGAGAGTGTGAGAGGGAGAGGGAGAGAGGGAGAGGGAGAGAGTGAGAGTGAGAGGGAGCGAGTGGGATGGAGAGAGTGAGTGGGAACGACAGGGAGAGAGTGAGAATGAGAGAGGGAGAGGGAGAGAGGGAGAGGGAGAGAGGGAGAGGGAGAGAGAGCGGGAGAGAGAATGGGAGAGAATGAGAGGGAGAGAGATAGAGGGAGAGAGATAGAGGGAGAGAGAGAGAGGGAGAGAGATAGAGGGTGAGAGGGAGAGAGTGAGTTGGAGAGATTGAGAGGGAGAGGGAGAGAGATAGAGGGAGAGAGTTGGAGGAAGAAAGATAGAGGAAGAGGGAGAGATAGAGAGAGGGAGTGAGTGAGTGACTGAGAGGGAGACGGAGAGAGGGAAAGAGTGAGAGGGAGAGACGGAGCGTGAGAGAGTGAGAGTGTGAGAGGGAGAGGGAGAGAGGGTGAATGTGAAAGGGAGTGAGTGAGAGGGAGAGAGGGAGGCGGAGTGAGAGAGGGAGTGAGTGAGAGGCAGAGAGGGAGAGAGACAGGGATAGGGTGAGAGGGAGAGAGTGAGATGGAGAGAGGGAGAGGGAGAGGGAGAGAGAGAGGGAGAGAGTGAGAATGAGAGAGTGAGAGGGAGAGAGGGAGTGAGGGAGAGAGAGGGAGAGGGAGAGAGGGAGTGAGGGAGAGGGAGAGAGAAAGTGGGAGAAAGTGAGGGGGAGAGAGAGATGGAGAGTGTGAGAATGAGTGGGAGAGTGAGGGGGAGAGAGGGTGATGGACAGAGAGGGAGAGGGAGAGAGAGGGAGGGAGGGAGAGTGAGGGAGGGAGAGAGTGAGAGGGAGAGAGTGAGAGGGAGAGAGTGAGAGGGAGAGAGTGAGAGGGAGAGAGTGAGAGGGGGAGAGTTGGAGCGAGTGAGAGGGGGAGAGGGAGAGAGTGAGAGTGAGAGGGAGCGAGTGGGATGGAGAGAGTGAGTGGGAACGACAGGGAGAGAGGGAGAATGAGAGAGTGATAGGGAGAGAGGGAGAGGGATATAGAGGGAGAGAGAGAGAGAGAGGGAGAGCGAGAGAGTGAGAGGGAGAGAGGGAGAGGGAGAGGGTGAGAGATATGGAGGGAAAGAGGGAGAGGGAGAGAGTTAGAGTGAGAGTGAGAGAGGGCGACGGAGAGAGTGAGAGTGAGAGAGAGGGAGAGCTGGAGAGGGAGAGTCATAGAGGGAGCGAGAGAGGGAGAGAGTTGGCGGAAGAAAGATAGAGGGAGAGGGAGAGAGATTGAGAGGGAGTGAGTTAGTGACTAAGAGGGAGAGGGGGAGAGGGAAAGGGTGAGAGGGAGAGAGGAAGAGAGTCAGAGAGTGAGAGGAAAAGGGAGGGAGAGGGTGAATGTGAGAGGGAGTGAGTGAGAGGGAGAGAGGGAGAGGGAGAGAGTTAGAGTGAGAGTGAGAGTGAGAGAGGGCGAGGGAGAGAGTGAGAGTGAGAGAGAGCGAGCGCTCGAGGGGGAGAGACATAGAGGGAGCGAGAGAGGGAGAGAGTTGACAGAAGAAAGATAGAGGGAGAGAGAGAGAGAGAGATAGAGAGTGAGTTAGTGACTAAGAGGGAGTGGGATAGAGGGAAAGGGTGAGAGGGAGAGAGGGAGAGAGTCAGAGAGTGAGAGGAAGAGGGAGAGAGAGGGTGAATGTGAGAGGGACTGAGTGAGAGGGAGAGAGACAGGGATAGAGTGAGAGGGAGAGAGTGAGAGGGAGAGAGAGAGGGAGAGAGGGAGAATGAGAGAGTGAGAGGGAGAGAGATAGTGGGAGAGAGTGAGAGTGAGAGTAAGAGAGGGAGAGAGGGAGAAGGAGAGAGTGAGGGAGAGAGAGAGCGAGAGAGAGGGAGAGAGGTAGAGAGACAGGGATAGAGTGAGAGGGAAAGAGTGAGAAGGAGGGAGAGAGGGAGAATGAGAGAGATAGTGGGAGAGAGTGAGAGGGAGAGTGAGAGAGGGAGAGAGTGAGAGGGAGAGAGAGAGCGAGAGATAGAGAGAGTGTGAGCGAGAGGGAGAGAGTGAGAGAGTGAAAGGGAGAGAGTGAGAAGGAGATAGGGAGAGAGAGCGAGAGAGACAGTGTGAGTGACAGAGTGAGATGAGAGAGATAGAATGAGAGAGTTAGAGAGAGTTGGAGCGAGAGAGGGAGAGAGTAAGAGGGAGAGATAGAGGGAGAGAGTGAGAGGGATAGTGAGGGAGAGAGGGAGGGAGAGAGATAGAGGGAGAGGGTGAGTGGGAGAGAGATAGAGGGAGAGAGTGAGAGGGAGGGAGATAGAGGGAGAGGGAGTGGAAGAGAGGGAGAGAGTGAGAGGGAGAGTGTGAGAGAGAGTGAGAAGGAGAGGGAGAGCACGAGAGAGAGAATGGGAGAGAAGGAGAGAGTGAGAGTGAGAGAGTGAGGGGGCGAGAGAGAGGGGGAGAGAGGGAGAGGGAGAGCGGGAGAGAGAGAGTGAGTGAGCGGGAGAGAGTGAGAGGGAGAGAGGGAAAGTGTGAGAGGCAGCGAAAGAGAGGGAGAGTGAGAGAGAGAGGTGGAGAGTGAGAGGGAGAGAGTGAGATGTAGCGTGTGAGAGAGTGAGAGGGACAGAGGGAGAGGGAGAGATACGGAGAGGGAGAGAGACAGTGGGAGAAAGTCAGGGGGAGAGAGAAAGGGAGAGTGAGAGAATGAGAGGAAGAGTGAGACAGAGATAGGGAGAGGAAGAGAGGGAGAGAGAGAGAGTGAGTGGGAGAGAGAGAACGAGAGGGAGAGAGTGAGTGGGAGAGTGGGAGGGAGAGAGGGTGAAGAGAGAGGGGGAGCGAGAGAGGGAGAGTGAGAGGGAGAGAGTGGGATGGAGAGAGTGAGTGGGAATGAAAGGGAGAGAGTGAGAGTGAGAGAGTGAAAGAGTGAGAGGAAGAGAGGGAGAGGGTGTGAGATATAGAGGGAGAGGGAAAGGGAGTGAGAGGGAGTGACTTAGTGACTAAGAGGGAGAGAGGGAGAGGGAGAGAGAGGGAGAGAGAGAGTGGGAGAAAGTGAGCGGGAGAGAGAGGGGGAGAGTTTGAGAATGAGGGAGAGAGAGAGAGACCGAGAGAGTGAGGGAGAGAGATAGAGGGAGAGAGAGCGAGGGAGTGAGTTGGAGGAAGAAAGATAGAGGAAGAGGGAGAGATAGTGAGAGGGAGTGAGTGAGTTGCTGAGAGGGAGAGAGGGAAAGAGTGAGAGGGAGAGAGGGAGCGTGAGAGAGTGAGAGGGAGAGGGAGACAGGGTGAATGTGAGAGGGAGAGAGTGAGAGGGAGAGAGGGAGAGGGATAGAGAGAGAGAGAGAGAGAGAAAGGGAGAGAGAGAGTGAGAGGGAGAGATGGAGTGGGAGAGAGATAGAGTGAGAGAGTGAGAGGGAGTGAGTAAAAATGATCGATAGAGGGAGAGAGTGAGAGGGAGAGAGATAGAATGAGAGAGTGAGAGCGAGAGTGAGAGGGGGAGAGAGTGAAAGGGAGAGAGTGAGAGGGAGAGAGAGGGAGAGAGGGAGAGGGAGAGACGGAGAGAGAGGGTGAGGGACAGATTGAGTGCGAGAGAGATTGAGGGAGAGAGTGAGAGTGTGAGTCTGAGCGGAGAGAGAGAGCGAGAGAGAGAGAATGGGAGAGAGTGAGAGGGAGAGAGAGGGCGAGAGACAGTAAGAGAGTGAGAGAGATGGAGCGAGAGCGGGAGAGAGGGAGTGGGAGAGAGTGAGAGAGTGAGAGGGAGAGAGCGAGAGAGAGAGATTGGGAGAGAGTGAGAGGGAGAGAGGGAGAGGGAGAGAGATAGAGGGAGAGAGATAGAGGGAGAGAGAGTGATAGGGAGAGAGTGAGAGGGAGAGAGAGGGAGATAGAGAGAGGGAGAGCGGGAGAGGGAGAGTGAGAGTGGGAGTGGGAGAGAGAGAGCGAGAGAGAGGGAGAGAGATAGAGGGAGAGAGTGAGGGACACAGAGGGAGAGAGGGAGGGGTAGAGTTGGAGGGAGAGCGTGATAGGGAGAGGTAGAGGGACAGATTGAGTGCTTGAGAGATAGAATGAGAGAGTGAGAGCGAGAGTGTGAGAGGGAGAGAGTAACTGGGAGAGAGAGAGGGAGAGACTGAGAGAGTGAGAGGGTGAGACTGAGAGGGAGAGAGAATGAGAGAGTGAGAGGGAGAGAGTAAGAGTGAGAGGGAGAGGGGGAGAGGGAGAGAGGGAGAGCAAGAGAGAGATAGGGGGAAAGAGTGAGAGGGACAGTGAGGGAGAGAGAGAGGGAGATAGAGGGAGGGGGTGAGAGGGAGAGAGATCGAGGGAGTGAGAGAGGGAGAGCGAGAGGGAGAGGGAGAGGTTGAGAGTGAGAGTGAGAATGAGAGTGAGAGAGGGAGAGGGAGAGGGAGAGGGAGAGGGAAGAGAGAGGGAGATGGAGAGATAGATGGATAGAGGGAGAGGGAGAGAGAGGTAGAGAGACAGTGAGGGAGAGAGAGGGAGAGAGGGAGAGGGAGAGACAGAGAGAGAGAGGGACAGAGTGAGAGAGTGAGAGGGAGAATGAGAGAGAGAGTGTGAGAGGGAGAGTGTGAGAGGGAGAGTGTGAGAGGGAGAGGGAGAGAGGGAGAGAGAGAGAGGGAGAGGGAGACAGAGGGACAGAGTGAGAGGGAGAGAGTTTGAGAGACAGAGTGAGAGCGAGAGTGCGAGAGAGTGCGAGAGAGAGAATGGGAGAGAGTGATAGGGAGAGATAGAGAGAGAGAGCGGGAGAGGGAGAGAGTGAGAGGGAGTGAGGGAGAGGGAGAGAGTGAGAGGGAAAGTGAGAGAGGGAGAGAGTGAGAAGGAGAGAGTGAGAGGGAGCGAGGGGGAGAGAGGGAGAGAGTGAGAGGGAAAGAGAGGGAGAGAGACAGTGAGAGTGACAGAGTGAGAGTGAGAGAGATAGAATGAAAGAGTGAGAGCGAGTGTGAGAGAGGGAGAGAGTGAGAGGGTGAGACTGAGAGGGAGAGAGAGGTAGAGAGGGTGAGGGAGAGAGTGAAAGAGTGAGAGGGAGAGAGTGAGATGGAGAAAGAGAGCGGGAGATGTTGAGAGCGGGAGAGTGAGAGGGAGAGAGATAGAGGGAGAGGGGGAGAGAGTGAGTGAGAGGGAGGGAGTGAGAGGGAGAGTGTGAGCGGGTGAGAGTGTGAGCGGGTGAGAGTGAGAGGGTGAGAGTGAGAGGGTGAGAGTGAGAGGGTGAGAGTGAGAGGGTGAGAGTGAGAGGGTGAGAGTGAGAGAGTGAGAGGGAGAGAGTGAGAGTGTGAGAGGAAGAGGGTGAGAGTGAGAGAGTGAGAGGGAGAGAGTGAGAGTGTGAGAGGGAGAGTGTGAGAGGGAGAGTGTGAGAGGGAGAGTGTGAGAGGGAGAGTGTGAGAGGGAAGGTGTGAGAGGGAGAGTGTGAGAGGGAGAGGGAGAGAGGGAGAGGGTGAGGGAGAGAGGGAGAGGGAGAGGGGCAGAGAGCGGGAGAGAGAATGGGAGAGAATGAGAGGGAGAGAGATAGAGGGAGAGAGATAGAGGGAGAGAGAGAGAGGGAGAGAGATAGAGGGTGAGAGGGAGAGAGGGAGTTGGAGAGAGTGAGAGGGAGAGGGAGAGAGATAGAGGGAGAGAGTTGGAGGAAGAAAGATAGAGGAAGAGGGAGAGATAGTGAGAGGGAGTGAGTGAGTGACTGAGAGGGAGACGGAGAGAGGGAAAGAGTGAGAGGGAGAGAGGGAGCGTGAGAGAGTGAGAGGGAGAGGGAGAGAGGGTGAATGTGAAAGGGAGTGAGAGAGGGAGAGAGGGAGACGGAGAGAGAGGGAGTGAGTGAGAGGGAGAGAGGGAGAGAGACAGGGATAGAGTGAGAGGGAGAGAGTGCGATGGAGAGAGGGAGAGGGAGAGGGAGAGAGAGAGGGAGAGAGGGAGAATGAGATTGTGAAAGGGAGAGAGGGAGAGAGAGGGAGAGGGAGAGAGGGAGAAAGGGAGAGACCAAGTGGGAGAAAGTGAGGGGGAGAGAGAGAGGGAGAGTGTGAGAATGAGTGGGAGAGTGAGGGGGAGAGAGGGCGATGGACAGAGAGGGAGAGGGAGAGAGCGAGAGGGAGGGAGAGAGAGGGAGCGAGAGAGTGAGAGGGAGAGAGTGAGAGGGAGAGAGTGAGAGGGAGAGAGTGAGAGGGAGAGAGTGAGAGGGAGAGATTTGGAGCGAGTGAGAGGGAGAGAGGAAGAGCGAGAGAGTTAGAGTGAGAGGGAGCGAGTGGGATGGAGAGAGGGAGTGGGAACGAAAGGGAGAGAGTGAGAATGAGAGAGGGAGAGGGAGAGAGGGAGAGAGGGTGAAGGACAGAGAGGGAGAGGGAGAGGGAGAGGGAGAGAGTGAGAGAGTGAGAGGGAGAGAGTTGGAGCGAGTGAGAGGGAGAGAGTGAGAGCGAGAGAGTGAGAGGGAGAGAGGGAGAGGGAATGGGAGAGGGGAGAGAGGGAGAGGGAGAGAGGGAGAGGGAGAGGGTTAGAGTGAGAGTGAGAGAGGGCGAGGGAGAGAGTGAGAGTGAGAGCGAGGGAGAGCTGGAGAGGGAGAGACATCGAGGGAGCGAGAGATGGAGAGAGTTTGCGGAAGAAAGATAGAGGGAGAGGGAGAGAGAGTGAGAGGGAGTGAGTTAGTGACTAAGAGGGAGTGGGAGAGAGGGAAAGGGGGAGAGGGAGAGGGAAAGAGTGAGAGAGTGAGAGGAAGTGGGAGAGAGGGTGAATGTGAGAGGGAGTGAGTGAGAGGGAGAGAGGGAGACGGAGAGAGAGAGGGAGTGAGTGAGAGAGAGAGAGGGAGAGAGACAGGGATAGAGTGAGAGGGAGAGAGAGAGGGACAGAGGGAGAATGAGAGAGTGAGAGGGAGAGAGATAGTGGGAGAGAGTGAGAGGGAGAGTGAGTGAGGGAGAGAGAGGGAGAGAGAGAGAGGGAGAGAGTGATAGGGAGAGAGTGGGAGAGAGAGAGGGAGAGAGTGTGAGGGAGAGAGGTAGAGAGACAGGGATAGAGTGAGAGGGAAAGAGTGAGAGGGAGAGAGTGAGAGGGTGAGAGTGAGAGGGTGAGAGTGAGAGGGTGAGAGTGAGAGGGTGAGAGTGAGAGAGTGAGAGGGAGAGAGTGAGAGTGTGAGAGGAAGAGGGTGAGAGTGAGAGAGTGAGAGGGAGAGAGTGAGAGTGTGAGAGGGAGAGTGTGAGAGGGAGAGTGTGAGAGGGAGAGTGTGAGAGGGAGAGTGTGAGAGGGAAGGTGTGAGAGGGAGAGTGTGAGAGGGAGAGGGAGAGAGGGAGAGGGTGAGGGAGAGAGGGAGAGGGAGAGGGGCAGAGAGCGGGAGAGAGAATGGGAGAGAATGAGAGGGAGAGAGATAGAGGGAGAGAGATAGAGGGAGAGAGAGAGAGGGAGAGAGATAGAGGGTGAGAGGGAGAGAGTGAGTTGGAGAGAGTGAGAGGGAGAGGGAGAGAGATAGAGGGAGAGAGTTGGAGGAAGAAAGATAGAGGAAGAGGGAGAGATAGTGAGAGGGAGTGAGTGAGTGACTGAGAGGGAGACGGAGAGAGGGAAAGAGTGAGAGGGAGAGAGGGAGCGTGAGAGAGTGAGAGGGAGAGGGAGAGAGGGTGAATGTGAAAGGGAGTGAGTGAGAGGGAGAGAGGGAGATGGAGAGAGAGGGAGTGAGTGAGAGGGAGAGAGGGAGAGAGACAGGGATAGAGTGAGAGGGAGAGAGTGCGATGGAGAGAGGGAGAGGGAGAGGGAGAGAGAGAGGGAGAGAGGGAGAATGAGATTGTGAAAGGGAGAGAGGGAGAGAGAGGGAGAGGGAGAGAGGGAGAAAGGGAGAGACCAAGTGGGAGAAAGTGAGGGGGAGAGAGAGAGGGAGAGTGTGAGAATGAGTGGGAGAGTGAGGGGGAGAGAGGGCGATGGACAGAGAGGGAGAGGGAGAGAGCGTGAGGGAGGGAGAGAGAGGGAGCGAGAGAGTGAGAGGGAGAGAGTGAGAGGGAGAGAGTGAGAGGGAGAGAGTGAGAGGGAGAGAGTGAGAGGGAGAGATTTGGAGCGAGTGAGAGGGAGAGAGGAAGAGCGAGAGAGTTAGAGTGAGAGGGAGCGAGTGGGATGGAGAGAGGGAGTGGGAACGAAAGGGAGAGAGTGAGAATGAGAGAGGGAGAGGGAGAGAGGGAGAGAGGGTGAAGGACAGAGAGGGAGAGGGAGAGGGAGAGGGAGAGAGTGAGAGAGTGAGAGGGAGAGAGTTGGAGCGAGTGAGAGGGAGAGAGTGAGAGCGAGAGAGTGAGAGGGAGAGAGGGAGAGGGAATGGGAGAGGGGAGAGAGGGAGAGGGAGAGAGGGAGAGGGAGAGGGTTAGAGTGAGAGTGAGAGAGGGCGAGGGAGAGAGTGAGAGTGAGAGCGAGGGAGAGCTGGAGAGGGAGAGACATCGAGGGAGCGAGAGATGGAGAGAGTTTGCGGAAGAAAGATAGAGGGAGAGGGAGAGAGAGTGAGAGGGAGTGAGTTAGTGACTAAGAGGGAGTGGGAGAGAGGGAAAGGGGGAGAGGGAGAGGGAAAGAGTGAGAGAGTGAGAGGAAGTGGGAGAGAGGGTGAATGTGAGAGGGAGTGAGTGAGAGGGAGAGAGGGAGACGGAGAGAGAGAGGGAGTGAGTGAGAGAGAGAGAGGGAGAGAGACAGGGATAGAGTGAGAGGGAGAGAGAGAGGGACAGAGGGAGAATGAGAGAGTGAGAGGGAGAGAGATAGTGGGAGAGAGTGAGAGGGAGAGTGAGTGAGGGAGAGAGAGGGAGAGAGAGAGAGGGAGAGAGTGATAGGGAGAGAGTGGGAGAGAGAGAGGGAGAGAGTGTGAGGGAGAGAGGTAGAGAGACAGGGATAGAGTGAGAGGGAAAGAGTGAGAGGGAAAGAGTGAGAGGGAGAGAGTGAGAGGGAGAGAGGAAGAGAGTGATAGGGAGAGAGAAGGAGAGAGAGAGAGAGGGAGTGAGAGGGAGAGAGGGAGAGGGAGCGAGTGAGAGGGAGAGAGGGAGAGGGAGAGAGAGGGAGAAGGAGAAAGTGAGGGAGAGGGAGACAGAGAGAGGGAGAGGGAGAGAGTAAGAAGGAGAGTGAGAGTGAGAGAGTGCGAGTGAGTGAGAGAGTGAGAGGGAGAGAGGGAGAAAGTGAGAGTGAGAGAGTGAGAGAGTGAGAGGGAGAGACGGAGAGAGACGGAGAGAGACGGAGAGGGAGAGAGATTGGAGAGAGTGAGACGGAGAGAGAGCGAGAGACAGATTGAGTGCGAGAGAGATTGAGGGAGAGAGTGAGAGTGAGAGTGTGAGCGGAGAGAGAGAGAGCGAGAGAGAGAGAATGGGAGAGAGTGAGAGGGAGAGAGATAGAGGGAGAGAGTGAGGGAGAGGGGTAGAAGGGAGAGATAGAGGCAGAGACTGAGAGTGAGAGGGTGAGACTGAGAGGGAGAGAGAGGGAGAGAGTGAGAGGGAGCGAGTAAGAGAGAGGGGGAGAAGGGAGAGAGTGAGAGGGAGAGAGATAGAATGAGAGAGTGAGATCGAGAGTGAGAGGGGGAGAGAGTGAAAGGGAGAGAGTGAGGGGGAGAGAGAGAGAGAGTGAGAGGGAGAGAGTGAGAGGGAGAGAGAGCGGGAGAGGGAGAGAGTGAAAGGGAGAGAGAGGGAGAGAGGGAGAGAGTGAGAGAGTGAGAGAGTGAGAGAGTGAAAGAGTGATAGAGTGAGAGAGTGAGAGAGGGACGGAGCGAGGGAGAGGGATAGAGATAGAGATAGAGATAGAGATAGAGATAGAGATAGAGGGAGAGGGAGAGGGAGAGAGGGAGAGTGAGAGACGGAGAGAGAGGGTGAGGGACAGATTGAGTGCGAGAGAGATTGAGGGAGAGAGTGAGAGTGTGAGTCTGAGCGGAGAGAGAGAGCGAGAGAGAGAGAATGGGAGAGAGTGAGAGGGAGAGAGAGGGCGAGAGACAGTAAGCGAGTGAAAGAGATGGAGCGAGAGCGGGAGAGAGGGAGTGGGAGAGAGTGAGAGGGAGAGAGCGAGAGAGAGAGATTGGGAGTGAGTGAGAGGGAGAGAGGGAGAGGGAGAGAGATAGAGGGAGAGAGATAGAGGGAGAAAGAGTGATAGGGAGAGAGTGAGAGGGAGAGAGAGGGAGATAGAGAGAGGGAGAGCGGGAGAGGGAGAGTGAGAGTGGGAGTGGGAGAGAGAGAGCGAGAGAGAGGGAGAGAGATAGAGGGAGAGAGTGAGGGAGACAGAGGGAGAGAGGGAGAGGGTGAGTTGGAGGGAGAGCGTGATAGGGAGAGGTAGAGGGACAGATTGAGTGCTTGAGAGATAGAATGAGAGAGTGAGAGCGAGAGTGTGAGAGGGAGAGAGTAACGGGGAGAGAGAGAGGGAGAGACTGAGAGAGTGAGAGGGTGAGACTGAGAGGGAGAGAGAATGAGAGAGTGAGAGGGAGAGAGTAAGAGTGAGAGGGAGAGGGGGAGAGGGAGAGAGGGAGAGCGAGAGAGAGATAGGGGGAAAGAGTGAGAGGGACAGTGAGGGAGAGAGAGAGGGAGATAGAGGGAGGGGGTGAGAGGGAGAGAGATCGAGGGAGTGAGAGAGGGAGAGCGAGAGGGAGAGGGAGAGGTTGAGAGTGAGAGTGAGAGTGAGAGTGAGAGAGGGAGAGGGAGAGGGAGAGGGAAGAGAGAGGGAGATGGAGAGATAGATGGATAGAGGGAGAGAGAGAAAGAGGGAGAGAGACAGTGAGGGAGAGAGAGGGAGAGAGGGAGAGGGAGAGACAGAGAGAGAGAGGGACAGAGTGAGAGAGTGAGAGGGAGAATGAGAGAGAGAGTGTGAGAGGGAGAGTGTGAGAGGGAGAGTGTGAGAGGGAGAGGGAGAGAGGGAGAGAGAGAGAGAATGAGAGGGAGACAGAGGGACAGAGTGAGAGGGAGAGAGTTTGAGAGAGAGAGTGAGAGAGAGAGTGCGAGAGAGAGAATGGGAGAGAGTGATAGGGAGAGATAGAGGGAGAGAGCGGGAGAGGGAGAGAGTGAGAGGGAGTGAGGGAGAGGGAGAGAGTGAGAGGGAAAGTGAGAGAGGGAGAGAGTGAGAAGGAGAGAGTGAGAGGGAGCGAGGGGGAGAGAGGTAGAGTGTGAGAGGGAAAGAGAGGGAGAGAGACATTGAGAGTGACAGAGTGAGAGTGAGAGAGATAGAATGAAAGAGTGAGAGCGAGTGTGAGAGAGGGAGAGAGTGAGAGGGTGAGACTGAGAGGGAGAGAGAGGTATACAGGGTGAGGGAGAGAATGAAAGAGTGAGAGGGAGAGAGTGAGATGGAGAAAGAGAGCGGGAGATGTTGAGAACGGGAGAGTGAGAGGGAGAGAGATAGAGGGAGAGGGGGAGAGAGTGAGTGAGAGGGATGGAGTGAGAGGGAGAGTGTGAGCGGGTGAGAGTGTGAGCGGGTGAGAGTGAGAGGGTGAGAGTGAGAGAGTGAGAGGGAGAGAGTGAGAGGGTGAGAGTGAGAGTGAGAGAGTGAGAGGGAGAGAGGGAGAGTGTGAGAGGGAGAGTGTGAGAGGGAGAGTGTGAGAGGGAGAGTGCGAGAGGGAGAGTGCGAGAGGGAGAGTGCGAGAGGGAGAGTGCGAGAGGGAGAGTGTGAGAGGGAGAGTGTGAGAGGGAGAGTGTGAGAGGGAGAGTGTGAGAGGGAGAGGGAGAGAGGGAGAGGGAGAGAGGTAGAGGGAGAGGGAGAGGGAGAGGGAGAGAGGGAGAGAGTGAGAGGGAGAGAGGAAGAGCGAGAGAGTGAGAGTGAGAGGGAGCGAGTGGGATGGAGAGAGCAAGTGGGAACGAAAGGGAGAGAGTGAGAATGAGAGAGGGAGAGGGAGAGAGGGAGAGGGAGAGAGAGCGGGAGAGAGAATGGGAGAGAATGAGTGGGAGAGAGATAGAGGGAGAGAGATAGAGGGAGAGAGAGAGAGGGAGAGAGGGAGAGAGTCAGAGAGTGAGAGGAAAAGGGAGGGAGAGGGTGAATGTGAGAGGGAGTGAGTGAGAGGGAGAGGGAGAGAGGGAGAGAGTCAGAGAATGAGAGGAAGAGGGAGAGAGAGGGTAAATGTGAGAGGGACTGAGTGAGAGGGAGAGAGGGAGAGAGACAGGGATAGAGTGAGTGGGAGAGAATGAGAGGGAGAGAGATAGTGGGAGAGAGTGAGAGTGAGAGTAAGAGAGGGAGAGAGGGAGAAGGAGAGAGTGAGGGAGAGAGATCGAGAGAGAGAGGGAGAGAGGTAGAGAGACAGGGATAGAGTGAGAGGGAAAGAGTGAGAGGGAGGGAGAGAGGGAGAATGAGAGAGTGAGAGGGAGAGTGAGAGAGGGAGAGAGTGAGAGGGAGAGAGAGGGACGGGGAGAGGGAGTGAGGGAGAGTGAGAGAGGGACAGAGTGAGGGAGACAGAGAGAAGCAGAGAGTAAGAAGGAGAGATAGAGGGAGAGAGAGAGAGCGAGAGATAGAGAGAGTGAGAGCGAGAGGGAGAGTGAGAGAGTGAAAGGGAGAGAGTGAGAAAGAGATAGGGAGAGAGAGCGAGAGAGACAGTGTGAGTGACAGAGTGAGATGAGAGAGATAGAATGAGAGCGTTAGAGAGAGTTGGAGCAAGAGAGGGAGAGAGTAAGAGGGAGAGATAGAGGGAGAGAGTGAGAGGGATAGTGAGGGAGAGAGGGAGGGAGAGAGATAGAGGGAGAGGGTGAGTGGGAGAGAGATAGAGGGAGAGAGTGAGAGGGAGGGAGATAGAGGGAGAGGGAGTGGAAGAGAGGGAGAGAGTGAGAGGGAGAGTGTGAGAGAGAGTGAGAAGGAGAGGGAGCGCACGAGAGAGAGAATGGGAGAGAAGGAGAGAGTGAGAGTGAGAGAGTGAGGGGGCGAGAGAGAGGGGGAGAGAGGGAGAGGGAGAGCGGGAGAGAGAGAGTGAGTGAGGGGGAGAGAGTGAGAGGGAGAGAGGGAAAGTGTGAGAGGCAGCGAGAGAGAGGGAGAGTGAGAGAGAGAGGGAGACAGTGAGGGGGAGAGAGGGAGATGAAGCGTGTGAGAGAGTGAGAGGGAGAGAGGGTGAGGGAGAGGGAGAGGGAGAGAGAGAGAGACAGTGGGAGAAAGTGAGGGGGAGAGAGCGAGGGAGAGTGTGAGAATGAGAGGGAGAGTGAGACAGAGAGAGGGAGAGGGAGGGAGAGAGAGAGAGTGAGAGGGAGAGATAGAAGGAGAGAGTGAGAGCGAGAGTGGGAGAGGGAGAGAGTAAGAGGGAGAGAGTGAGATACAGGGAGAGTGAGAGGGAGTGAGAGAGAACGAGAGGGAGAGAGTGAGTGGGAGAGTGAGAGGTAGAGAGGGTGAAGGACAGAGAGGGAGAGGGAGAGAGAGAGAGGGAGAGAGTGAGAGGGAGGGGGTTGGAGCGAGTGAGAGGGAGAGAGGAGGAGCGAGAGAGTGATCGTGAGAGGGAGAGAGTGGGATGGTGAGAGTGAGTGGGAACGAAAGGGAGAGAGTGAGAGTGAGAGAGTGAGAGGGAGAGAGTGAGAGGGTGAGAGTGAGAGTGAGAGAGTGAGAGGGAGAGAGGGAGAGTGTGAGAGGGAGAGTGTGAGAGGGAGAGTGTGAGAGGGAGAGTGCGAGAGGGAGAGTGCGAGAGGGAGAGTGCGAGAGGGAGAGTGCGAGAGGGAGAGTGTGAGAGGGAGAGTGTGAGAGGGAGAGTGTGAGAGGGAGAGTGTGAGAGGGAGAGGGAGAGAGGGAGAGGGAGAGAGGTAGAGGGAGAGGGAGAGGGAGAGGGAGAGAGGGAGAGAGTGAGAGGGAGAGAGGAAGAGCGAGAGAGTGAGAGTGAGAGGGAGCGAGTGGGATGGAGAGAGCGAGTGGGAACGAAAGGGAGAGAGTGAGAATGAGAGAGGGAGAGGGAGAGAGGGAGAGGGAGAGAGAGCGGGAGAGAGAATGGGAGAGAATGAGTGGGAGAGAGATAGAGGGAGAGAGATAGAGGGAGAGAGAGAGAGGGAGAGAGGGAGAGAGTCAGAGAGTGAGAGGAAAAGGGAGGGAGAGGGTGAATGTGAGAGGGAGTGAGTGAGAGGGAGAGGGAGAGAGGGAGAGAGTCAGAGAATGAGAGGAAGAGGGAGAGAGAGGGTAAATGTGAGAGGGACTGAGTGAGAGGGAGAGAGGGAGGGAGACAGGGATAGAGTGAGTGGGAGAGAATGAGAGGGAGAGAGATAGTGGGAGAGAGTGAGAGTGAGAGTAAGAGAGGGAGAGAGGGAGAAGGAGAGAGTGAGGGAGAGAGATCGAGAGAGAGAGGGAGAGAGGTAGAGAGACAGGGATAGAGTGAGAGGGAAAGAGTGAGAGGGAGGGAGAGAGGGAGAATGAGAGAGTGAGAGGGAGAGTGAGAGAGGGAGAGAGTGAGAGGGAGAGAGAGGGACGGGGAGAGGGAGTGAGGGAGAGTGAGAGAGGGACAGAGTGAGGGAGACAGAGAGAAGCAGAGAGTAAGAAGGAGAGATAGAGGGAGAGAGAGAGAGCGAGAGATAGAGAGAGTGAGAGCGAGAGGGAGAGTGAGAGAGTGAAAGGGAGAGAGTGAGAAAGAGATAGGGAGAGAGAGCGAGAGAGACAGTGTGAGTGACAGAGTGAGATGAGAGAGATAGAATGAGAGCGTTAGAGAGAGTTGGAGCAAGAGAGGGAGAGAATAAGAGGGAGAGATAGAGGGAGAGAGTGAGAGGGATAGTGAGGGAGAGAGGGAGGGAGAGAGATAGAGGGAGAGGGTGAGTGGGAGAGAGATAGAGGGAGAGAGTGAGAGGGAGGGAGATAGAGGGAGAGGGAGTGGAAGAGAGGGAGAGAGTGAGAGGGAGAGTGTGAGAGAGAGTGAGAAGGAGAGGGAGCGCACGAGAGAGAGAATGGGAGAGAAGGAGAGAGTGAGAGTGAGAGAGTGAGGGGGCGAGAGAGAGGGGGAGAGAGGGAGAGGGAGAGCGGGAGAGAGAGAGTGAGTGAGGGGGAGAGAGTGAGAGGGAGAGAGGGAAAGTGTGAGAGGCAGCGAGAGAGAGGGAGAGTGAGAGAGAGAGGGAGACAGTGAGGGGGAGAGAGGGAGATGAAGCGTGTGAGAGAGTGAGAGGGAGAGAGGGTGAGGGAGAGGGAGAGGGAGAGAGAGAGAGACAGTGGGAGAAAGTGAGGGGGAGAGAGCGAGGGAGAGTGTGAGAATGAGAGGGAGAGTGAGACAGAGAGAGGGAGAGGGAGGGAGAGAGAGAGAGTGAGAGGGAGAGATAGAAGGAGAGAGTGAGAGCGAGAGTGGGAGAGGGAGAGAGTAAGAGGGAGAGAGTGAGATACAGGGAGAGTGAGAGGGAGTGAGAGAGAACGAGAGGGAGAGAGTGAGTGGGAGAGTGAGAGGTAGAGAGGGTGAAGGACAGAGAGGGAGAGGGAGAGAGAGAGAGGGAGAGAGTGAGAGGGAGGGGGTTGGAGCGAGTGAGAGGGAGAGAGGAGGAGCGAGAGAGTGATCGTGAGAGGGAGAGAGTGGGATGGTGAGAGTGAGTGGGAACGAAAGGGAGAGAGTGAGAGTGAGAGAGTGAGAGGGAGAGAGGGAGAGGAATATAGAGGGAGAGAGAGAGAGAGAGAGAGAGGGAGAAGGAGAGAGTTAGTGAGAGTGAGAGTGAGAGTGAGAGTGGGAGTGGGAGAGCGAGAGAGTGAGAGGGAGAGAGGGAGAGGGAGTGGGTGAGAGATATGGAGGGAGAGAGGGAGAGGGAGAGAGTTAGAGTGCGAGTGAGAGTGAGAGAGGGCGCTGGAGAGAGTGAGAGTGAGAGAGAGGGAGAGCTGGAGAGGGAGAGTCATAGAGGGAGCGAGAGAGGGAGAGAGTTGGCGGAAGAAAGATAGAGGGAGAGGGAGAGAGGTTGAGAGGGAGTGACTTAGTTACTAAGAGGGAGAGGGGGAGAGGGAGAGGGTGAGAGAGAGAGAGGGAGAGAGTCAGAGAGTGAGAGGAAAAGGGAGGGAGAGGGTGAATGTGAGAGGGAGTGAGTGAGAGGGAGAGGGTTAGAGTGAGAGTGAGAGAGAGGGAGCGCTGGAGGGGGAGAGACATAGAGGGAGCGAGAGAGGGAGAGAGTTGACAGAAGAAAGATAGAGGGAGAGAGAGAGAGAGAGAGAGTGAGAGGGAGTGAGTTAGTGACTGAGAGGGAGAGGGAGAGAGGGAAAGGGTGAGAGGGAGAGAGGGAGAGAGTCAGAGAGTGAGAGGAACAGGGAGAGAGAGGGTGAATGTGAGAGGGAGTGAGTGAGAGGGAGAGAGGGAGAGAGACAGGGATAGAGTGAGAGGGAGAGAGTGAGAGGGAGAGAGATAGTTGGAGAGAGTGAGAGTGAGAGTAAGAGAGGGAGAGAGGGAGAAGGAGAGAGTGAGGGAGAGAGAGAGCGAGAGAGAGCGGGAGGGAGGGAGAGGGAGAGAGGTAGAGAGACAGGGATAGAGTGAGAGGGAAAGAGTGAGTGGGAGGGAGAGAGGGAGAATGAGAGAGATAGTGGGAGAGAGTGAGAGGGAGAGTGAGAGTGGGAGAGAGTGAGAGGGAGTGAGAGGGACGGGGAGAGGGAGAGAGTGAGAGGGAGAGTGAGAGGGACAGAGTGAGAGGGAGACAGAGAGGCAGAGAGTAAGAAGGAGAGATAGAGGGAGAGAG
This sequence comes from Scyliorhinus torazame, assembly GCF_047496885.1. Classification (NCBI taxonomy): domain Eukaryota; kingdom Metazoa; phylum Chordata; class Chondrichthyes; order Carcharhiniformes; family Scyliorhinidae; genus Scyliorhinus; species Scyliorhinus torazame. The sequence goes on from NW_027308258.1 coordinate 42,197, forward strand.
AGAGAGCGAGAGATAGAGAGAGTGAGAGCGAGAGGGAGAGAGGGAGAGAGAGAGGAAGAGAGAGGGAGAGAGAGAGCGGGAGAGAGAGAGTGAGTGAGGGGGAGAGAGTGAGAGGGAGAGAGGGAAAGTGTGAGAGGCAGCGAGAGAGAGGGAGAGTGAGAGAGAGAGGTGGAGAGTGAGAGGGAGAGAGTGAGATGTAGCGTGTGAGATAGTGAGAGGGACAGAGGGAGAGGGAGAGATACGGAGAGGGAGAGAGACAGTGGGAGAAAGTCAGGGGGAGAGAGAGAGGGAGAGTGAGAGAATGAGAGGAAGAGTGAGACAGAGATAGGGAGAGGAAGAGAGGGAGAGAGAGAGAGAGAGTGAGTGGGAGAGAGAGAGAACGAGAGGGAGAGATTGAGTGGGAGAGTGTGAGGGAGAGAGGGTGAAGAGAGAGGGGGAGCGAGAGAGGGAGAGTGAGAGGGAGAGAGTGGGATGGAGAGAGTGTGTGGGAATGAAAGGGAGCGAGTGAGAGTCAGAGAGTGAGAGAGTGAGAGGGAGAGGGTGAGAGATATAGAGGGAGAGGGAAAGAGAGTGAGGGAGTGAGTTAGTGACTAAGAGGGAGTGAGGGAGAGGGAGAGAGAGGGAGAGAGACAGTGGGAGAATGTGAGCGGGAGAGAGAGGGGGAGAGTTTGAGAATGAGGGAGAGAGAGAGACCGAGAGAGTGAGGGAGAGAGATAGAGGGAGAGAGAGCGAGGGAGTGAGTTGGAGGAAGAAAGATAGAGGAAGAGGGAGAGATAGTGAGAGGGAGTGAGTGAGTGACTGAGAGGGAGAGGGAGAGAGGGAAAGAGTGAGTGGGAGAGAGGGAGCGTGAGAGAGTGAGAGTGAGAGGGAGAGGGAGACAGGTTGAATGTGAGAGGGAGAGAGTGAGAGGAAGAGAGGGAGAGGGATAGAGAGAGAGAGAGAGAAAGGGAGAGAGAGAGAGTGAGAGGGAGAGGGAGAGATGGAGAGGGAGAGAGATAGAGCGAGAGAGTGAGAGGGAGTGAGTAAAAAGGATTGATAGAGGGAGAGAGTGAGAGGGAGAGAGATAGAATGAGAGAGTGAGAGCGAGAGTGAGAGGGTGAGAGAGTGAAAGGGAGAGAGTGAGAGGGAGAGGGAGAGAGTGAGAGAGTGAGAGAGAGGGAGAGAGGGAGAGGGAGTGAGAGTGTGAGAGGGAGAGTGTGAGAGGGAGAGTGTGAGCGGGTGAGAGTGTGAGCGGGTGAGAGTGAGAGGGTGAGAGTGAGAGGGTGAGAGTGAGAGGGTGAGAGTGAGAGGGAGAGAGGGAGAGTGTGAGAGGGAGAGTGTGAGAGGGAGAGTGCGAGAGGGAGAGTGCGAGAGGGAGAGTGCGGGAGGGAGAGTGCGAGAGGGAGAGTGTGAGAGGGAGAGGGAGAGAGGGAGAGGGAGAGAGTGAGAGTGAGAGGGAGCGAGTGGGATGGAGAGAGTGAGTGGGAACGAAAGGGAGAGAGTGAGAATGAGAGAGGGAGAGGGAGAGAGGGAGAGGGAGAGAGGGAGAGGGAGAGGGAGAGAGAGCGGGAGAGAGAATGGGAGAGAATGAGAGGGAGAGAGATAGAGGGAGAGAGATAGAGGGAGAGAGAGAGAGGGAGAGAGATAGAGGGTGAGAGGGAGAGAGTGAGTTGGAGAGATTGAGAGGGAGAGGGAGAGAGACAGAGGGAGAGAGTTGGAGGAAGAAAGATAGAGGAAGAGGGAGAGATAGAGAGAGGGAGTGAATGAGTGACTGAGAGGGAGACGGAGAGAGGGAAAGAGTGAGAGGGAGAGAGGGAGCGTGAGAGAGTGAGAGTGTGAGAGGGAGAGGGAGAGGCGGAGTGAGAGAGGGAGTGAGTGAGAGGGAGAGAGGGAGAGAGACAGGGATAGAGTGAGAGGGAGAGAGTGAGATGGAGAGAGGGAGAGGGAGAGGGAGAGAGAGAGGGAGAGAGTGAGAATGAGAGAGTGAGAGGGAGAGAGGGAGTGAGGGAGAGAGAGGGAGAGGGAGAGAGGGAGTGAGGGAGAGGGAGAGAGAAAGTGGGAGAAAGTGAGGGGGAGAGAGAGATGGAGAGTGTGAGAATGAGTGGGAGAGTGAGGGGGAGAGAGGGTGAAAGACAGAGAGGGAGAGGGAGAGAGAGGGAGGGAGGGAGAGTGAGGGAGCGAGAGAGTGAGAGGGAGAGAGTGAGAGGGAGAGAGTGAGAGGGAGAGAGTGAGAGGGAGAGAGTGAGAGGGAGAGATTTGGAGCGAGTGAGAGGGAGAGAGGAAGAGCGAGAGAGTGAGAGTGAGAGGGAGCGAGTGGGATGGAGAGAGGGAGTGGGAACGAAAGGGAGAGAGTGAGAATGAGAGAGGGAGAGGGAGAGAGGGTGAAGGAGAGAGAGGGAGAGGGAGAGGGAGAGGGAGAGAGTGAGAGAGTGAGAGGGAGAGAGTTGGAGCGAGTGAGAGGGAGAGAGTGAGAGCGAGAGAGTGAGAGGGAGAGAGGGAGAGGGAATGGGAGAGGGGAGAGAGGGAGAGGGAGAGAGGGAGAGGGAGAGGGTTAGAGTGAGAGTGAGAGAGGGCGAGGGAGAGAGTGAGAGTGAGAGCGAGGGAGAGCTGGAGAGGGAGAGACATCGAGGGAGCGAGAGATGGAGAGAGTTTGCTGAAGAAAGATAGAGGGAGAGGGAGAGAGAGTGAGAGGGAGTGAGTTAGTGACTAAGAGGGAGAGGGAGAGAGGGAAAGGGGGAGAGGGAGAGGGAAAGAGTGAGAGAGTGAGAGGAAGAGGGAGAGAGGGTGAATGTGAGAGGGAGTGAGTGAGAGGGAGAGAGGGAGACGGAGAGAGAGAGGGAGTGAGTGAGAGAGAGAGAGGGAGAGAGACAGGGATAGAGTGAGAGGGAGAGAGAGAGGGAGAGAGGGAGAATGAGAGAGTGAGAGGGAGAGAGATAGTGGGAGAGAGTGAGAGGGAGAGTGAGTGAGGGAGAGAGAGGGAGAGAGAGAGAGGGAGAGAGTGATAGGGAGAGAGTGGGAGAGAGAGAGGGAGAGAGTGTGAGGGGGAGAGGTAGAGAGACAGGGATAGAGTGAGAGGGAAAGAGTGAGAGGGAGAGAGTGAGAGGGAGAGAGGGAGAGGGAGAGAGAGAGGGAGAGAGGGAGAATGAGAGAGTGAGAGGGAGAGAGATAGTGGGAGAGAGTGAGATGGAGAGTGAGACAGGGAGAGAGTGAGAGGGAGAGAGTGAGAGGAAACGAGTGTGAGTGAGAGAGTGAGAGGGAGAGAGATAGAGGGAGAGAGGGAGAGAGTGAGAGGCAGAGAGAGAGAGGAAAAGAGTGTGAGTGAGAGAGTGAGAGTGAGAGAGTGAGAAGGATAGTGTGAGATGGAGACAGTTAGTGGGAGAGAGGGAGAGGGAGAGAGGGAGAGAGGGAGAGGGAGGGAGAGAGTGAGAGGGAGAGAGTGAGAGGGAGAGAGTGAGAGGGAGAGAGTGAGAGGGAGAGAGTGAGAGGGAGAGAGGAAGAGAGTGATAGGGAGAGAGAAGGAGAGAGAGGGAGAGGGAGTGAGAGGGAGAGAGGGAGAGGGAGCGAGTGAGAGGGAGAGAGGGAGAGGGAGAGAGAGGGAGAAGGAGAAAGTGAGGGAGAGGGAGACAGAGAGAGGGAGAGGGAGAGAGTAAGAAGGAGAGTGAGAGTGAGAGAGTGCGAGTGAGTGAGAGAGTGAGAGGGAGAGAGGGAGAAAGTGAGAGTGAGAGAGTGAGAGGGAGAGACGGAGAGAGACGGAGAGAGACGGAGAGGGAGAGAGATTTGAGAGAGTGAGACGGAGAAAGAGCGAGAGACAGATTGAGTGCGAGAGAGATTGAGGGAGAGAGTGAGAGTGAGAGTGTGAGCGGAGTGAGAGAGAGCGAGAGAGAGAGAATGGGAGAGAGTGAGAGGGAGAGAGATAGAGGGAGAGAGTGAGGGAAAGGGGTAGAAGGGAGAGAAAGAGGCAGAGACTGAGAGTGAGAGGGTGAGACTGTGAAGGAGAGAGAGGGAGAGAGTGAGAGGGAGAGAGTAAGAGAGAGGGGGAGAAGGGAGAGAGTGAGAGGGAGAGAGATAGAATGAGAGAGTGAGATCGAGAGTGAGAGGGGGAGAGAGTGAAAGGGAGAGAGTGAGGGGGAGAGAGAGAGAGAGTGAGAGGGAGAGAGTGAGAGGGAGAGAGAGCGGGAGAGGGAGAGAGTGAAAGGGAGAGAGAGGGAGAGAGGGAGAGAGTGAGAGAGTGAGAGAGTGAGAGAGTGAGAGAGTGAAAGAGTGATAGAGTGAGAGAGTGAGAGAGGGACGGAGCGAGGGAGAGGGATAGAGATAGAGATAGAGATAGAGATAGAGGGAGAGGGATAGAGATAGAGGGAGAGGGAGAGGGAGAGAGGGAGAGGGAGAGACGGAGAGAGAGGGTGAGGGACAGATTGAGTGCGAGAGAGATTGAGGGAGAGAGTGAGAGTGTGAGTCTGAGCGGAGAGAGAGAGCGAGAGAGAGAGAATGGGAGAGAGTGAAAGGGAGAGAGAGGGCGAGAGACAGTAAGAGAGTGAGAGAGATGGAGCGAGAGCGGGAGAGAGGGAGTGGGAGAGAGTGAGAGAGTGAGAGGGAGAGAGCGAGAGAGAGAGATTGGGAGAGAGTGAGACGGAGAGAGGGAGAGGGAGAGAGATAGAGGGAGAGAGATAGAGGGAGAGAGAGTGATAGGGAGAGAGTGAGAGGGAGAGAGAGGGAGATAGAGAGAGGGAGAGCGGGAGAGGGAGAGTGAGAGTGGGAGTGGGAGAGAGAGAGCGAGAGAGAGGGAGAGAGATAGAGGGAGAGAGTGAGGGAGACAGAGGGAGAGAGGGAGAGGGAGAGTTGGAGGGAGAGCGTGATAGGGAGAGGTAGAGGGACAGATTGAGTGCTTGAGAGATAGAATGAGAGAGTGAGAGCGAGAGTGTGAGAGGGAGAGAGTAACGGGGAGAGAGAGAGGGAGAGACTGAGAGAGTGAGAGGGTGAGACTGAGAGGGAGAGAGAATGAGAGAGTGAGAGGGAGAGAGTAAGAGTGAGAGGGAGAGGAGGAGAGGGAGAGAGGGAGAGCGAGAGAGAGATAGGGGGAAAGAGTGAGAGGGACAGTGAGGGAGAGAGAGAGGGAGATAGAGGGAGGGGGTGAGAGGGAGAGAGATCGAGAGAGTGAGAGAGGGAGAGCGAGAGGGAGATGGAGAGGTTGAGGGTGAGAGTGAGAGTGAGAGTGAGAGTGAGAGAGGGAGAGGGAGAGGGAGAGGGAGAGGGAAGAGAGAGGGAGATGGAGAGATAGATGGATAGAGGGAGAGGGAGAGAGAGGGAGAGAGACAGTGAGGGAGAGAGAGGGAGAGAGGGAGAGACAGAGAGAGAGAGGGACAGAGTGAGAGAGTGAGAGGGAGAATGAGAGAGAGAGTGTGAGAGGGAGAGTGTGAGAGGGAGAGTGTGAGAGGGAGAGAGTGAGAGGGAGAGAGAGAGGGAGAGAGGGAGAGGGAGTGAGAGTGTGAGAGGGAGAGGGTGAGAGTGAGAGGGTGAGAGGGTGAGAGTGAGAGGTTGAGAGTGAGAGGGTGAGAGTGAGAGAGTGAGAGGGAGAGTGTGAGAGGGAGAGTGTGAGAGGGAGAGTGTGAGAGGGAGAGTGTGAGAGGGAAGGTGTGAGAGGGAGAGTGTGAGAGGGAGAGGGAGAGAGGGAGAGGGTGAGGGAGAGAGGGAGAGGGAGAGGGACAGAGAGCGGGAGAGAGAATGGGAGAGAATGAGAGGGAGAGAGATAGAGGGAGAGAGATAGAGGGAGAGAAAGAGAGGGAGAGAGATAGAGGGTGAGAGGGAGAGAGTGAGTTGGAGAGAGTGAGAGGGAGAGGGAGAGAGATAGAGGGAGAGAGTTGGAGGAAGAAAGATAGAGGAAGAGGGAGAGATAGTGAGAGGGAGTGAGTGAGTGACTGAGAGGGAGACGGAGAGAGGGAAAGAGTGAGAGGGAGAGAGGGAGCGTGAGAGAGTGAGAGAGTGAGAGGGAGAGGGAGAGAGGGTGAATGTGAAAGGGAGTGAGTGAGAGGGAGAGAGGGAGACGGAGAGAGAGGGAGTGAGTGAGAGGGAGAGAGGGAGAGAGACAGGGATAGAGTGAGAGGGAGAGAGTGCGATGGAGAGAGGGAGAGGGAGAGGGAGAGAGAGAGGGAGAGAGGGAGAATGAGAGTGTGAAAGGGAGAGAGGGAGAGAGAGGGAGAGGGAGAGAGGGAGAGAGGGAGAGGGAGAGAGCAAGTGGGAGAAAGTGAGGGGGAGAGAGAGAGGGAGAGTGTGAGAATGAGTGGGAGAGTGAGGGGGAGAGAGGGTGATGGACAGAGAGGGAGAGGGAGAGGGAGAGAGCGAGAGGGAGGGAGAGAGAGGGAGCGAGAGAGTGAGAGGGAGAGAGTGAGAGGGAGAGAGTGAGAGGGAGAGATTTGGAGCGAGTGAGAGGGAGAGAGGAAGAGCGAGAGATTGAGAGTGAGAGGGAGCGAGTGGGATGGAGAGAGGGAGTGGGAACGAAAGGGAGAGAGTGAGAATGAGAGAGGGAGAGGGTGAGAGGGAGAGAGGGTGAAGGACAGAGAGGGAGAGGGAGAGGGAGAGGGAGAGAGTGAGAGAGTGAGAGGGAGAGAGTTGGAGCGAGTGAGAGGGAGAGAGTGAGAGCGAGAGAGTGAGAGGGAGAGAGGGAGAGGGAATGGGAGAGGGGAGAGAGGGAGAGGGAGAGAGGGAGAGGGAGAGGTTTAGAGTGAGAGTGAGAGAGGGCGAGGGAGAGAGTGAGAGCGAGGGAGAGCTGGAGAGGGAGAGACATCGAGGGAGCGAGAGATGGAGAGAGTTTGCGGAAGAAAGATAGAGGGAGAGGGAGAGAGAGTGAGAGGGAGTGAGTTAGTGACTAAGAGGGAGAGGGAGAGAGGGAAAGGGGGAGAGGGAGAGGGAAAGAGTGAGAGAGTGAGAGGAAGAGGGAGAGAGGGTGAATGTGAGAGGGAGTGAGTGAGAGGGAGAGAGGGAGACGGAGAGAGAGAGGGAGTGAGTGAGAGAGAGAGAGGGAGAGAGACAGGGATAGAGTGAGAGGGAGAGAGAGAGGGAGAGAGGGAGAATGAGAGAGTGAGAGGGAGAGAGATAGTGGGAGAGAGTGAGAGGGAGAGGGAGTGAGGGAGAGAGAGGGAGAGAGAGAGAGGGAGAGAGTGATAGGGAGAGAGTGGGAGAGAGAGAGGGAGAGAGTGTGAGGGAGGGAGGTAGAGAGACAGGGATAGAGTGAGAGGGAAAGAGTGAGAGGGAGAGAGTGAGAGGGAGAGAGGGAGAGGGAGAGAGAGAGGGAGAGAGGGAGAATGAGAGAGTGAGAGGGAGAGAGATAGTGGTAGAGAGTGAGAGGGAGAGTGAGACAGGGAGAGAGTGAGAGGGAGAGAGTGAGAGGAAACGAGTGTGAGTGAGAGAGTGAGAGGGAGAGAGATAGAGGGAGAGAGGGAGAGAGTGAGAGGCAGAGAGAGAGAGGAAAAGAGTGTGAGTGAGAGAGTGAGAGTGAGAGAGTGAGAAGGATAGTGTGAGATGGAGACAGTTAGTGGGAGAGAGGGAGAGGGAGAGAGGGAGAGAGGGAGAGGGAGGGAGAGAGTGAGAGGGTGAGAGTGAGAGGGAGAGAGTGAGAGGGAGAGAGTGAGAGGGAGAGAGGAAGAGAGTGATAGGGAGAGAGAAGGAGAGAGAGGGAGAGGGAGTGAGAGGGAGAGAGGGAGAGGGAGCGAGTGAGAGGGAGAGAGGGAGAGGGAGAGAGAGGGAGAAGGAGAAAGTGAGGGAGAGGGAGACAGAGAGAGGGAGAGGGAGAGAGTAAGAAGGAGAGTGAGAGTGAGAGAGTGCGAGTGAGTGAGAGAGTGAGAGGGAGAGAGGGAGAAAGTGAGAGTGAGAGAGTGAGAGAGTGAGAGGGAGAGACGGAGAGAGACGGAGAGAGACGGAGAGGGAGAGAGATTGGAGAGAGTGAGACGGAGAGAGAGCGAGAGACAGATTGAGTGCGAGAGAGATTGAGGGAGAGAGTGAGAGTGAGAGTGTGAGCGGAGAGAGAGAGCGAGAGAGAGAGAATGGGAGAGAGTGAGAAGGAGAGAGATAGAGGGAGAGAGTGAGGGAGAGGGGTAGAAGGGAGAGATAGAGGCAGAGACTGAGAGTGAGAGGGTGAGACTGAGAGGGAGAGAGAGGGAGAGAGTGAGAGGGAGAGAGTAAGAGAGAGGGGGAGAAGGGAGAGAGTGAGAGGGAGAGAGATAGAATGAGAGAGTGAGATCGAGAGTGAGAGGGGGAGAGAGTGAAAGGGAGAGAGTGAGGGGGAGAGAGAGAGAGAGTGAGAGGGAGAGAGTGAGAGGGAGAGAGAGCGGGAGAGGGAGAGAGTGAAAGGGAGAGAGAGGGAGAGAGGGAGAGAGTGAGAGAGTGAGAGAGTGAGAGAGTGAGAGAGTGAAAGAGTGATAGAGTGAGAGAGTGAGAGAGGGACGGAGCGAGGGAGAGGGATAGAGATAGAGATAGAGATAGAGATAGAGGGAGAGGGATAGAGATAGAGGGAGAGGGAGAGGGAGAGAGGGAGAGGGAGAGACGGAGAGAGAGGGTGAGGGACAGATTGAGTGCGAGAGAGATTGAGGGAGAGAGTGAGAGTGTGAGTCTGAGCGGAGAGAGAGAGCGAGAGAGAGAGAATGGGAGAGAGTGAGAGGGAGAGAGAGGGCGAGAGACAGTAAGAGAGTGAGAGAGATGGAGCGAGAGCGGGAGAGAGGGAGTGGGAGAGAGTGAGAGAGTGAGAGGGAGAGAGCGAGAGAGAGTGATTGGGAGAGAGTGAGAGGGAGAGAGGGAGAGGGAGAGAGATAGAGGGAGAGAGATAGAGGGAGAGAGAGTGATAGGGAGAGAGTGAGAGGGAGAGAGAGGGAGATAGAGAGAGGGAGAGCGGGAGAGGGAGAGTGAGAGTGGGAGTGGGAGAGAGAGAGCAAGAGAGAGGGAGAGAGATAGAGGGAGAGAGTGAGGGAGACAGAGGGAGAGAGGGAGAGGGAGAGTTGGAGGGAGAGCGTGATAGGGAGAGGTAGAGGGACAGATTGAGTGCTTGAGAGATAGAATGAGAGAGTGAGAGCGAGAGTGTGAGAGGGAGAGAGTAACGGGGAGAGAGAGAGGGAGAGACTGAGAGAGTGAGAGGGTGAGACTGAGAGGGAGAGAGAATGAGAGAGTGAGAGGGAGAGAGTAAGAGTGAGAGGGAGAGGGGGAGAGGGAGAGAGGGAGAGCGAGAGAGAGATAGGGGGAAAGAGTGAGAGGGACAGTGAGGGAGAGAGAGAGGGAGATAGAGGGAGGGGGTGAGAGGGAGAGAGATCGAGGGAGTGAGAGAGGGAGAGCGAGAGGGAGAGGGAGAGGTTGAGAGTGAGAGTGAGAGTGAGAGTGAGAGAGGTAGAGGGAGAGGGAGAGGGAGAGGGAAGAGAGAGGGAGATGGAGAGATAGATGGATAGAGGGAGAGGGAGAGAGAGGGAGAGAGACAGTGAGGGAGAGAGAGGGAGAGAGGGAGAGGGAGAGACAGAGAGAGGGAGGGACAGAGTGAGAGAGTGAGAGGGAGAATGAGAGAGAGAGTGTGAGAGGGAGAGTGTGAGAGGGAGAGTGTGAGAGGGAGAGGGAGAGAGGGAGAGAGAGAGAGGGAGAGGGAGACAGAGGGACAGAGTGAGAGGGAGAGAGTTTGAGAGACAGAGTGAGAGCGAGAGTGCGAGAGAGTGCGAGAGAGAGAATGGGAGAGAGTGATAGGGAGAGATAGAGGGAGAGAGCGGGAGAGGGAGAGAGTGAGAGGGAGTGAGGGAGAGGGAGAGAGTGAGAGGGAAAGTGAGAGAGGGAGAGAGTGAGAAGGAGAGAGTGAGAGGGAGCGAGGGGGAGAGAGGGAGAGAGTGAGAGGGAAAGAGAGGGAGAGAGACAGTGAGAGTGACAGAGTGAGAATGAGAGAGATAGAATGAAAGAGTGAGAGCGAGTGTGAGAGAGGGAGAGAGTGAGAGGGTGAGACTGAGAGGGAGAGAGAGGTAGAGAGGGTGAGGGAGAGAGTGAAAGAGTGAGAGGGAGAGAGTGAGATGGAGAAAGAGAGCGGGAGATGTTGAGAGCGGGAGAGTGAGAGGGAGAGAGATAGAGGGAGAGGGGGAGAGAGTGAGTGAGAGGGAGGGAGTGAGAGGGAGAGTGTGAGCGGGTGAGAGTGTGAGCGGGTGAGAGTGAGAGGGTGAGAGTGAGAGGGTGAGAGTGAGAGGGTGAGAGTGAGAGGGTGAGAGTGAGAGGGTGAGAGTGAGAGAGTGAGAGGGAGAGAGGGAGAGTGTGAGAGGGAGAGTGTGAGAGGGAGAGTGTGAGAGGGAGAGTGCGAGAGGGAGAGTGTGAGAGGGAGAGTGTGAGAGGTAGAGTGTGAGCGGGTGAGAGTGTGAGCGGGTGAGAGTGAGAGGGTGAGAGTGAGAGGGTGAGAGTGAGAGGGAGAGAGTGAGAGGGAGAGAGGGAGAGTGTGAGAGGGAGAGTGTGAGAGGGAGAGTGCGAGAGGGAGAGTGCGAGAGGGAGAGTGCGAGAGGGAGAGTGCGAGAGGGAGAGTGCGAGAGGGAGAGTGTGAGAGGGAGAGTGTGAGAGGGAGAGGGAGAGAGGGAGAGGGAGAGAGGGAGGGAGAGGGAGAGGGAGAGAGGGAGAGGGAGAGAGGGAGAGGGAGAGAGTGAGAGGGAGAGGGAGAGAGGAAGAGCGAGAGAGTGAGAGTGAGAGGGAGCGAGTGGGATGGAGAGAGCGAGTGGGAACGAAAGGGAGAGAGTGAGAATGAGAGAGGGAGAGGGAGAGAGGGAGAGGGAGAGAGGGAGAGGGAGAGAGAGCGGGAGAGAGAATGGGAGAGAATGAGAGGGAGAGAGATAGAGGGAGAGAGATAGAGGGAGAGAGAGAGAGGGAGAGAGTCAGAGAGTGAGAGGAAAAGGGAGGGAGAGGGTGAATGTGAGAGGGAGTGAGTGAGAGGGAGAGGGAGAGGGAGAGAGGGAGTGAGTCAGAGAATGAGAGGAAGAGGGAGAGAGAGGGTAAATGTGAGAGGGACTGAGTGAGAGGGAGAGAGGGAGAGAGACAGGGATAGAGTGAGAGGGAGAGAATGAGAGGGAGAGAGATAGTGGGAGAGAGTGAGATGAGAGTAAGAGAGGGAGAGAGGGAGAAGGAGAGAGTGAGGGAGAGAGAGAGCGAGAGAGAGGGGGAGGGAGGGAGAGGGAGAGAGGTAGAGAGACAGGGATAGAGTGAGAGGGAAAGAGTGAGAGGGAGGGAGAGAGGGAGAATGAGAGAGTGAGAGGGAGAGTGAGAGAGGGAGAGAGTGAGAGGGAGAGAGAGGGACGGGGAGAGGGAGTGAGGGAGAGTGAGAGAGGGACAGAGTGAGGGAGACAGAGAGAAGCAGAGAGTAAGAAGGAGAGATAGAGGGATAGAGAGAGAGCGAGAGATAGAGAGAGTGAGAGCGAGAGGGAGAGAGTGAGAGAGTGAAAGGGAGAGAGTGAGAAGGAGATAGGGAGAGAGAGCGAGAGAGACAGTGTGAGTGACAGAGTGAGATGAGAGAGATAGAATGAGAGCGTTAGAGAGAGTTGGAGGAAGAGAGGGAGAGAGTAAGAGGGAGAGATAGAGGGAGAGAGTGAGAGGGATAGTGAGGGAGAGAGGGAGGGAGAGAGATAGAGGGAGAGGGTGAGTGGGAGAGAGATTGAGGGAGAGAGTGAGAGGGAGGGAGATAGAGGGAGAGGGAGTGAAAGAGAGGGAGAGAGTGAGAGGGAGAGTGTGAGAGAGAGTGAGAAGGAGAGGGAGCGCACGAGAGAGAGAATGGGAGAGAAGGAGAGAGTGAGAGTGAGAGAGTGAGGGGGCGAGAGAGAGGGGGAGAGAGGGAGAGGGAGAGAGGGAGAGAGAGAGTGAGTGAGGGGGAGAGAGTGAGAGGGAGAGAGGGAAAGTGTGAGAGGCAGCGAAAGAGAGGGAGAGTGAGAGAGAGAGGTGGAGAGTGAGAGTGAGAGGGAGAGATGGAGTGGGAGAGAGATAGAGCGAGAGAGTGAGAGGGAGTTAGTAAAAATGATCGATAGAGGGAGAGAGTGAGAGGGAGAGAGATAGAATGAGAGAGTGAGAGCGAGAGTGAGAGGGGGAGAGAGTGAAAGGGAGAGAGTGAGAGGGAGAGAGAGGGAGAGAGGGAGAATGAGAAAGAGTGAGAGGGAGAGGGAGAGAGTGAGAGGGAGAGAGAAGGAGAGAGGGAGAGGGAGTGAGAGTGTGAGAGGGTGAGAGTGAGAGGGTGAGAGTGAGAGGGTGAGAGTGAGAGGGTGAGAGTGAGAGAGTGAGAGGGAGAGAGTGAGAGTGTGAGAGGGAGAGTGTGGGAGGGAGAGTGTGAGAGGGAGAGTGTGAGAGGGGGAGTGTGAGAAGGAGAGTGTGAGAGGGAGATGGAGAGGGAGAGAGGGAGAGGGAGAGGGTGAGGGAGAGAGGGAAAGGGAGAGGGACAGAGAGCGGGACAGAGAATGGGAGAGAATGAGAGGGTGAGAGATAGAGGGAGAGAGATAGAGGGAGAGAGAGAGAGGGAGAGAGATAGAGGGTGAGAGGGAGAGAGTGAGTTGGAGAGAGTGAGAGGGAGAGGGAGAGAGATAGAGGGAGAGAGTTGGAGGAAGAAAGATAGAGGAAGAGGGAGAGATAGTGAGAGGGAGTGAGTGAGTGACTGAGAGGGAGACGGAGAGAGGGAAAGAGTGAGAGGGAGAGAGGGAGCGTGAGAGAGTGAGAGAGTGAGAGGGAGAGGGAGAGAGGGTGAATGTGAAAGGGAGTGAGTGAGAGGGAGAGAGGGAGACGGAGAGAGAGGGAGTGAGTGAGAGGGAGAGAGGGAGAGAGACAGGGATAGAGTGAGAGGGAGAGAGTGCGATGGAGAGAGGGAGAGAGAGAGGGAGAGAGGGAGAATGAGAGTGTGAAAGGGAGAGAGGGAGAGAGAGGGAGAGGGAGAGAGGGAGAGAGGGAGAGGGAGAGAGAAAGTGGGAGAAAGTGAGGGGGAGAGAGAGAGGGAGAGTGTGAGAATGAGTGGGAGAGTGAGGGGGAGAGAGGGTGATGGACAGAGAGGGAGAGGGAGAGAGAGAGAGGGAGGGAGAGAGAGGGAGGGAGAGAGTGAGAGGGAGAGAGTGAGAGGGAGGGAGTTGGAGCGAGTGAGAGGGAGAGAGGAAGATCGAGAGAGTGAGAGTGAGAGGGAGCGAGTGGGATGGAGAGAGTGAGTGGGAACGAAAGGGAGAGAGTGAGAATGAGAGAGGGAGAGGGAGAGAGGGAGAGAGGGTGAAGGACAGAGAGGGAGAGGGAGAGGGAGAGGTAGAGAGTGAGAGAGTGAGAGGGAGAGAGTTGGAGCGAGTGAGAGGGAGAGAGTGAGAGCGAGAGAGTGAGAGTGAGAGAGGACGAGGGAGAGAGTGAGAGTGAGAGAGAGGGAGAGCTGGAGAGGGAGAGACATTGAGGGAGCGAGAGAGGGAGAGAGTTTGCGGAAGAAAGAGAGAGGGAGAGTGAGAGGGAGTGAGTTAGTGACTAAGAGGGAGAGAGGGAAAGGGGGAGAGGGAGAGGGAAAGAGTGAGAGAGTGAGAGGAAGAGGGAGAGAGGGTGAATGTGAGAGGGAGTGAGTGAGAGGGAGAGAGGGAGACGGAGAGAGAGAGGGAGTGAGTGAGAGAGAGAGAGGGAGAGAGACAGGGATAGAGTGAGAGGGAGAGAGAGAGAATGAGAGAGTTAGAGGGAGAGAGATAGTGGGAGAGAGTGAGAGGGAGAGTGAGTGAGGGAGAGAGAGAGAGGGAGAGAGAGAGGGGGAGAGAGTGATAGGGAGAGAGTGGGAGAGAGAGAGGGAGAGAGTGTGAGGGAGAGAGGTAGAGAGACAGGGATGGAGTGAGAGGGAAAGAGTGAGAGGGAGAGAGTGAGAGGGAGAGAGGGAGAGGGAGAGAGAGAGGGAGAGAGGGAGAATGAGAGAGTGAGAGGGAGAGAGATAGTGGGAGAGAGTGAGAGGGAGAGTGAGAGAGGGAGAGAGTGAGAGGGAGAGAGTGAGAGGAAACGAGTGTGAGTGTGAGAGTGAGAGAGTGAGAAGGATAGTGTGAGATGGAGACAGTTAGAGGGAGAGAGGGAGAGGGAGAGAGGGAGAGAGGGAGAGTGAGAGTGAGGGGGAGAGAGAGGGAGAGAGAGATGGAGGGAGATAGAGGGAGAGGGAGAGGAGGAGAGTGAGAGGGAGAGTGTGAGAGAGAGAGTGAGAAGGAGAGATTGCGCACGAGAGAGAGAGAATGGGAGAGACTGAGAGAGTGAGAGGGAGAGAGATAGAGGGAGAGAAGGAGAGGGAGAGAGTGAGAGGGAGAGAGGGAGGGGGCGAGAGAGCGAGGGGGAGAGAGGGAGAGGGAGAGAGGGAGAGAGTGAGAGTGTGAGAGAGAGGGAGAGAGTGAGAGGGAGAGAGAGAGATTGAGTGAGAGGGAGAGAGTGAGTGGGAGAGAGGGAAAGTGTGAGAGGCAGCGAGAGAGAGGGAGAGTGAGAGAGAGGGGGAGAGAGTGAGAGGGAGAGAGGGAGAGAAGGAGAGAGAGAGGGAGAGAGAGGGAGAGAGTGAGAGGGAGAGAGAGAGAGTGATTGAGGGGGAGAGAGTGAGAGGGAGAGAGGGAAAGTGTGAGATGCAGCGAGAGAGAGGGAGAGTGTGAGGGAGAGGAAGAGAGGGAGAGAGTGAGACGTAGCGTGTGAGAGAGTGAGAGGGAGAGGGGGAGAGGGAGAGAGAGGGAGAGGGAGGGAGACAGTGGGAGTAAGTGAGGGGGAGAGAGAGAGAATGAGAGGGAGAGAGTGAGTGGGAGAGTGAGCGGGAGAGAGGGTGAAGGACAGAGAGGGAGAGGGAGAGAGAGAGAGAGGGAGAGAGAGGGAGAGAGTTGGAGCGAGTGAGTGGGAGAGAGGGGGAGCGAGAGAGTGAGAGTGAGTGGGAGAGAGTGGGATGGAGAGAGTGAGTGGGACGAAAGGGAGAGAGTGAGAGTGAGAGGGAGAGAGGGAGAGGGAGAGGGTGAGAGATATAGAGGGAGAGAGGGAGAGAGGGAGAGGTAGAGAGGGCGAGGGAGAGAGTGAGAGTGAGAGTGAGCGAGAGGGAGAGCTGGAGATGGAGAGACATAGAGGGTGCGAGAGAGGGAGAGAGTTGGCGGAAGAAAGATAGAGGGAGAGAGAGTGAGAGGGATTGAGTTAGTGACTAAGAGGGAGTGAGTGAGAGGGAGTGAGTGAGAGGGAGAGAGGGAGAGGCAGAGAGGGAGAGGCAGAGTGGTAGAGGGAGAGAGGGAGAGAATGAGAGGGAGAAAGTGAGAGAGAGAGAAACAGTGGGAGTGAGAGGGAGAGAGGGAAAGAGAGGGAGAGAGGGAGAGAGGGAGAGAGGGAGAGAGTGAGAGGGAGAGAGGGAGAGTGAGAGAGAGAGGGAGAGAGTGAGAGGGAGAAAGTGAGAGTGAGAGAGTGAGAGGGGGAGACGGAGAGTGTGAGAGTCAGCGAGAGAGAGGGAGAGTGAGAGAGAGGGAGAGAGGCAGAGTGAGAAAGGGTGAGGGAGAGAGGGAGAGGGAGAGAGGAGGAGAAGGAGAGGGAGCAAATAAGAGTGTGAGAAGGATAGAGGGAGAGGGAGCGAGGGAGAGGGAGAGAGAGGGAGAGGGAGAGAGGGATAGGGAGAAAGTGAGTGGGAGAGGGTGAGAGGGAGAGAGATAGAGGGAGAGAGAGAGGGAGAGAGTGAGAGGGAGAATAAGAGAGGGAGAGAGGGAGAGGGAGGGAGAGAGTGAGAGGGAGAGAGTGAGAGGGAGAGAGTGAGAGGGAGATAGGGAGAGAGTGATAGGGAGAGAGAAGGAGAGAGAGGGAGAGGGAGTGAGAAGGAGAGAGGGAGAGGGAGCGAGTGAGAGGGAGAGAGGGAGAGGGAGAGAGGGAGAAAGTGAGAGTGAGAGAGTGAGAGAGTGAGATGGAGAGACGGAGAGACTGAGAGACGGAGAGAGATGAGAGAGACGGAGAGAGACGGAGAGGGAGAGGGAGAGAGATTGGAGAGAGTGAGACGGAGAGAGAGAGCGAGAGACAGATTGAGTGCGAGAGAGATTGAGGGAGAGAGTGAGAGTGAGAGTGTGAGCGGAGAGAGAGCGAGAGAGAGAGAATGGGAGAGAGTGAGAGGGAGAGAGATAGAGGGAGAGAGTGAGGGAGAGGGGGAGAAGGGAGAGATAGAGGCAGAGACAGAGAGTGAGAGGGTGAGACTGAGAGGGAGAGAGAGGGAGAGAGTGAGAGGGAGAGAGTAAGAGAGAGGGGGAGAAGGGAGAGAGTGAGAGTGAGGGAGATAGAATGAGAGAGTGAGATCGAGAGTGAGAGGGGGAGAGAGTGAAAGGGAGAGAGTGAGGGGGAGAGAGAGAGAGAGTGAGAGGGAGAGAGTGAGAGGGAGAGAGAGCGGGAGAGGGAGAGAGTGAGAGGGAGAGAGAGGGAGAGAGGGAGAGAGGGAGAGAGTGAGAGAGTGAGAGAGTGATAGAGTGAGAGAGTGAGAGAGGGACGGAGCGAGGGAGAGGGATAGAGATAGAGATAGAGATAGAGATAGAGATAGAGATAGAGGGAGAGGGAGAGAGATAGAGATAGAGATAGAGGGAGAGGGAGAGGGAGAGGGGGAGAGGGAGAGGGAGAGGGGGAGAGGGAGAGGGAGGGTGAGGGACAGATTGAGTGCGAGAGAGAATGAGGGAGAGAGTGAGAGTGTGAGTCTGAGCGGAGAGAGAGAGCGAGACAGAGAGAATGGGAGAGAGTGAGAGGGAGAGAGAGGGAGAGAGACAGTAAGAGAGTGAGAGAGATGGAGCGAGAGCGGGAGAGAGGGAGTGGGAGAGAGTGAGAGAGTGAGAGGGAGAGAGCGAGAGTGAGAGATTGGGAGAGAGTGAGAGGGAGAGAGGGAGAGGGAGAGAGATAGAGGGAGAGAGATAGAGGGAGAGAGAGAGATAGGGAGAGAGTGAGAGGGAGAGAGAGGGAGATAGAGAGAGGGAGAGAGGGAGAGGGAGAGTGAGAGTGGGAGTGGGTGAGAGAGAGCGAGAGAGAGGGAGAGAGATAGAGGGAGAGAGTGAGGGAGACAGAGGGAGAGAGAGAGAGGGAGAGATAGAGGGAGAGCGTGATAGGGAGAGGTAGAGGGACAGATTGAGTGCTTGAGAGATAGAATGAGAGTGTGAGAGCGAGAGTGTGAGAGGGAGAGAGTAACGGGTAGAGAGAGAGGGAGAGACTGAGAGAGTGAGAGGGTGAGACTGAGAGGGAGAGAGAATGAGAGAGTGAGAGGGAGAGAGTAAGAGTGAGAGGGAGAGGGGGAGAGGGAGAGAGATAGAGGGAGAGGGAGAGGAGGAGAGGGAGTGCGTCAGAGGGAGAGAGTAAGAGGAAGAGAACGAGAGATAGAGAGAGAGAGTGAGAGGGATAGTGAGGGAGAGAGACAGGGAGAGAGATAGAGGTAGAGGGTGAGTGGTAGAGAGATGGAGGGAGCGAGTGAGAGAGGGGGAGAGTGAGTTAGGGAGAGAGGGAGAGATAGGGAGGGAGAGAGGGAGAGAGGCAGCCAGAGAGAGGGAGAGAGAGGGAGGAAGAGGGGGAGAGGGAGAGGGAGAAAGGGAGAGGGAGAGAGTGAGAGGGAGAGAGCGAGTGAGAGAGGGAGAGGGAGAGGGAGAGGGAGAGAGCGAGAGAGTGAGAGGGAGAGAGAGGAAGAGGGAGAAAGTGAGAGGGAGAGAGGGAGAGGGAGAGTGAGAGTGGGAGTGGGTGAGAGAGAGCGAGAGAGAGGGAGAGAGATAGAGGGAGAGAGTGAGGGAGACAGAGGGAGAGAGAGAGAGGGAGAGATAGAGGGAGAGCGTGATAGGGAGAGGTAGAGGGACAGATTGAGTGCTTGAGAGATAGAATGAGAGTGTGAGAGCGAGAGTGTGAGAGGGAGAGAGTAACGGGGAGAGAGAGAGGGAGAGACTGAGAGAGTGAGAGGGTGAGACTGAGAGGGAGAGAGAATGAGAGAGTGAGAGGGAGAGAGTAAGAGTGAGAGGGAGAGGGGGAGAGGGAGAGAGGGAGAGCGAGAGAGAGATAGGGGGAAAGAGTGAGAGGGACAGTGAGGGAGAGAGAGAGGGAGATAGAGGGAGGGGGTGAGAGGGAGAGAGATCGAGGGAGTGAGAGAGGGAGAGCGAGAGGGAGAGGGAGAGGTTGAGAGTGAGAGTGAGAGTGAGAGTGAGAGTGAGAGTGAGAGTGAGAGAGGGAGAGGGAGAGGGAGAGGGAAGAGAGAGGGAGATGGAGAGATAGATGGATAGAGGGAGAGGGAGAGAGAGAGACAGTGAGGGAGAGAGAGGGAGAGAGGGAGAGGGAGAGACAGAGAGAGAGAGGGACAGAGTGAGAGAGTGAGAGGGAGAATGAGAGAAAGAGTGTGAGAGGGAGAGTGTGAGAGGGAGAATGTGAGAGGGAGAGGGAGAGAGGGAGAGAGAGAGAGGGAGAGGGAGACAGAGGGACAGAGTGAGAGGGAGAGAGTGTGAGAGAGAGAGTGAGAGCGAGAGTGCGAGAGAGCGCGAGAGAGAGAATGGGAGAGAGTGATAGGGAGAGATAGAGGGAGAGAGCGGGAGAGGGAGAGAGTGAGAGGGAGTGAGGGAGAGGGAGAGAGTGAGAGGGAAAGTGAGAGAGGGAGAGTGAGAAGGCGAGAGTGAGAGGGAGCGAGGGGGAGAGAGGGAGAGAGTGAGATGGAAAGAGATAGAATGAAAGAGTGAGAGCGAGTGTGAGAGAGGGAGAGAGTGAGAGGGTGAGACTGAGAGGGAGAGAGAGGTAGAGAGGGTGAGGGAGAGAGTGAAAGAGTGAGAGGGAGAGAGTGAGAGTGAGAGAGAGAGCGGGAGATGTTGAGAGCGGGAGAGTGAGAGGGAGAGAGATAGAGGGAGAGGGGGAGAGAGTGAGTGAGAGGGAGGGAGTGATGGAGAGGGAGAGAGAGAGGGAGAGAGGGAGAGGGAGAGGGAGTAAGAGGGAGAGAGGGAGAGAGGGAGAGGGAGTGAGGGAGAGGGAGAGAGAGAGAGGGAGAGGGAGAGGGAGTAAGAGGGAGTGAGAGAGAGGAATGTGAGGGATAGAGAGAGGGAGAGAGATAGAGGGAGCGGGTGAGTGGGAGAGAGATCGAGTGAGAGGGAGAGAGGGAGAGGGAGAGAGATAGAGGGAGAGGGAGAGGAGGAGAGGGAGTGCGTCAGAGGGAGAGAGTAAGAGGAAGAGAACGAGAGATAGAGAGAGAGAGTGAGAGGGATAGTGAGGGAGAGAGATAGAGGTAGAGGGTGAGTGGTAGAGAGATGGAGGGAGCGAGTGAGAGAGGGGGAGAGTGAGTTAGGGAGAGTGGGAGAGATAGGGAGGGAGAGAGGGAGAGAGAGAGTGAGTGAGAGGGAGAGAGAGGGAGGAAGAGGGGGAGAGAGTGAGAGGCAGCCAGAGAGAGGGAGAGTGAGAGAGAGGGAGAGGGGGAGAGGGAGAGGGAGAAAGGGAGAGGGAGAGAGTGAGAGGGAGAGAGCGAGTGAGAGAGGGAGAGGGAGAGGGAGAGGGAGAGGGAGAGAGGGAGAGAGTGAGAGGGAGAGAGAGGAAGAGGGAGAAAGTGAGAGGGAGAGAGGGAGAGTGTGAGAATGAGAGGGAGAGTGAGACAGGGAGGGAGAGGGAGAGAGGTGGGAGAGAGAGAGAGTGAGAGGGAGAGAGGGAGAAGGAGAGAGAGTGAGTGGGAAGGAGAGAGGGAGAGGGAGAGAAGGAGGGAGAGGGAGAGAGTGAGAGGGAGAGAGGCAGAGGGAGAGAGATTGAGGGAGTGAGTGAGAGGGAGAGAGAGGGAGAGAGACAGTGAGAGAGTGAGAGAGAGAGAGAGAGAGAGAGAGAGAATGGGAGAGAGTGAGAGGGAGAGAGGGAGGAAGAGAGAGAGAGAGAGTGCGAGGGAGAGAGTAAGAGTGAGAGGGAGAGAGTGAGAGGGAGAGAGGGAGAGAGGGAGAGAGTGAGAGAGTGAGAGAGGGGGAGAGTGAGATAGGGAGAGAGGGAGAGATAGGGAGGGAGAGAGTGAGAGGGAGAGAGAGAGTGAGTGAGAGGGAGAGGGAGGAAGAGAGGGAGAGTGTGAGAGGCAGCGAGAGAGAGAGGGAGAGGGGGAGAGGGAGAGGGTGAAAGGGAGAGGGAGAGAGTGAGAGGGAGAGAGGGAGAGAGGGAGAGCAAGCAAGTGAGAGAGGGAGAGGGAGAGAGGGAGAGGGATAGAGGGAGAGAGTGAGAGGGAGAGAGGGAGAGAGGGAGAGCGAGCGAGTGAGAGAGCGAGAGGGAGAATGGGAGAGAGGGAGAGGGATAGAGGGAGAGAGGGAGAGGGATAGAGGGAGAGAGGGAGAGGGATAGAGGGAGAGAGTGAGAGAGAGTGAGAGAGAGTGAGAGCGAGAGAGAGCGAGAGAGAGGGAGAGAGAGGGAGTGAGGGAGAGGGAGAAAGTGAGAGGGAGAGTGTGAGAATGAGAGGGAGAGTGAGACAGAGAGAGGGAGAGGGAGAGAGGTGGGAGAGAGAGAGAGTGAGAGGGAGAGAGGGAGAAGGTGAGAGAGTGAGAGGGAGAGAGTGAGAGAGGGAGAGAGGGAGAGTGTGAGAGGTAGAGCGTTGGAGTGAGAGTGAGAGTGAGTGGGAGAGAGTGGGAGGGAGAGAGTGAGAGGGACAGGGGGAGAGGGAGAGAGGGGGAGTGAGAGGGAGAGAGGGAGAGGAAGAGAGAGAGAGAGAGTGCGAGGAAGAGAGTAAGAGTGAGAGGGACAGGGAGAGAGTGAGAGAGTGAGAGGGAGATAGTGAGAGGGAGACTGAGAGGGAGAGAGTGAGAGGGAGTGAGAGGGAGAGAGAGTGAGAGAGTGAGAGTGAGAGTGAGAGAAAGTGAGAGACTGAGAGAGTGAGAGAGGGAGAGAGGGAGAGAGGGAGAGAGGGAGAGAGTGAGAGAGGTAGAGAGGGAGAGAGGGAGGGAGGGACAGAGATAGAGGGATAGAGATAGAGGGAGAGAGATAGAGGGAGAGGGTGAGAGAGAGAGAGATGGAGAGAGTGAGACGGAGAGAGATAGAATGAGAGAGTCAGAGCGAGAGTGAGAGGGGGAGAGAGTAAAAGGGTGAGACTGAGAGGGAGAGAGTGAGAGGTAGAGAGTAAGAGAGAGGGGAGAGATTGAGAGGGAGAGAGATAGAATGAACGAGTGAGAGCGAGAGTGAGAGGGGTAGAAAGTGAAAGGGTGAGAGTGAGAGGGAGAGAGAGAGAGAGAGAGAGAGGGAGAGGGAGAGGGAGAGAGTGAGAGAGTGAGAGGGTGAGAGGGATAGAGTGAGAGGGAGAGAGTGAGAGTGTGAGAGGGTGAGAGAGAGCGACAGAGAGAGAATGGGAGAGTGTGAGAGGGAGAGAGTGAGAGGGAGTGAGAGGGAGAGAGAGTGAGAGAGTGAGAGTGAGAGTGAGATAAAGTGAGAAAGTGAGAGACTGAGAGAGTGAGAGAGGGAGAGAGGGAGAGAGGGAGCGAGGGAGCGAGGGAGAGAGGGAGAGAGGGATAGAGATAGAGGGAGAGAGATAGAGGGAGAGAGATAGAGGGAGAGGGTGAGAGAGAGAGAGAGAGAGATGGAGAGAGTGAGACGGAGAGAGATAGAATGAGAGAGTCAGAGTGAGAGTGAGAGGGGGAGAGTAAGAGGGAGAGAGTAAGAGAGAGGGGGAGAGGGAGAGAGTGAGAGGGAGAGAGATAGAATGAACGAGTGAGAGCGAGAGTGAGAGGGGGAGAGAGTGAAAGAGGGAGAGTGAGAGGGAGAGAGAGAGAGAGAGGGAGAGGGAGAGGGAGAGAGTGTGAGAGTGAGAGGGTGAGGGGGAGAGGGAGAGAGAGGGAGAGGGAGGGAGACAGTGGGAATAAGTGAGGGGGAGAGAGAGAGAATGAGAGGGAGAGAGTGAGTGGGAGAGTGAGCGGGAGAGAGGGTGAAGGACAGAGAGGGAGAGGGAGAGAGAGAGAGAGGGAGAGAGAGGGAGAGAGTTGGAGCGAGTGAGTGGGAGAGAGGGGGAGCGAGAGAGTGAGAGTGAGTGGGAGAGAGTGGGATGGAGAGAGTGAGTGGGACGAAAGGGAGAGAGTGAGAGTGAGAGGGAGAGAGGGAGAGGGAGAGGGTGAGAGATATAGAGGGAGAGAGGGAGAGGTAGAGAGGGCGAGGGAGAGAGTGAGAGTGAGAGTGAGCGAGAGGGAGAGCTGGAGATGGAGAGACATAGAGGGAGCGAGAGAGGGAGAGAGTTGGCGGAAGAAAGATAGAGGGAGAGAGAGTGAGAGGGATTGAGTTAGTGACTAAGAGGGAGTGAGTGAGAGGGAGTGAGTGAGAGGGAGAGAGGGAGAGGCAGAGAGGGAGAGGCAGAGTGGTAGAGGGAGAGAGGGAGAGAATGAGAGGGAGAAAGTGAGAGAGAGAGAGACAGTGGGAGTGAGAGGGAGAGAGGGAAAGAGAGGGAGAGAGGGAGAGAGGGAGAGAGGGAGAGAGTGAGAGGGAGAGAGGGAGAGTGAGAGAGAGAGGGAGAGAGTGAGAGGGAGAAAGTGAGAGTGAGAGAGTGAGAGGGGGAGACGGAGAGTGTGAGAGTCAGCGAGAGAGAGGGAGAGTGAGAGAGAGGGAGAGAGGCAGAGTGAGAAAGGGTGAGGGAGAGAGGGAGAGGGAGAGAGGAGGAGAAGGAGAGGGAGCGAATAAGAGTGTGAGAAGGATAGAGGGTGAGGGAGCGAGGGAGAGGGAGAGAGAGGGAGAGGGAGAGAGGGATAGGGAGAAAGTGAGTGGGAGAGGGTGAGACGGAGAGAGATAGAGGGAGAGAGAGAGGGAGAGAGTGAGAGGGAGAGTGGGAGAGTGAGAGAGGGATGGAGAGAGTGAGAGGGAGAATAAGAGAGGGAGAGAGGGAGAGGGAGGGAGAGAGTGAGAGGGAGAGAGTGAGAGGGAGAGAGTGAGAGGGAGAGAGGGAGAGAGTGATAGGGAGAGAGAAGGAGAGAGAGGGAGAGGGAGTGAGAAGGAGAGAGGGAGAGGGAGCGAGTGAGAGGGAGAGAGGGAGAGGGAGAGAGAGGGAGAAGGAGAAAGTGAGGGAGAGGGAGACAGAGAGAGGGAGAGGGAGAGAGTAAGGAGTGAGAGTGAGAGAGTGCGAGTGAGTGAGAGAGTGAGAGGGAGAGAGGGAGAAAGTGAGAGTGAGAGAGTGAGAGAGTGAGAGGGAGAGACGGAGAGACTGAGAGACGGAGAGAGATGAGAGAGACGGAGAGAGACGGAGAGGGAGAGGGAGAGAGATTGGAGAGAGTGAGACGGAGAGAGAGAGCGAGAGACAGATTGAGTGCGAGATAGATTGAGGGAGAGAGTGAGAGTGAGAGTGTGAGCGGAGAGAGAGCGAGAGAGAGAGAATGGGAGAGAGTGAGAGGGAGAGAAATAGAGGGAGAGAGTGAGGGAGAGGGGGAGAAGGGAGAGATAGAGGCAGAGACTGAGAGTGAGAGGGTGAGACTGAGAGGGAGAGAGAGGGAGAGAGTGAGAGGGAGAGAGTAAGAGAGAGGGGGAGAAGGGAGAGAGTGAGAGGGAGAGAGGTAGAATGAGAGAGTGAGATCGAGAGTGAGAGGGGGAGAGAGTGAAAGGGAGAGAGTGAGGGGGAGAGAGAGAGAGAGTGAGAGGGAGAGAGTGAGAGGGAGAGAGAGCGGGAGAGGGAGAGAGTGAGAGGGAGAGAGAGGGAGAGAGGGAGAGAGGGAGAGAGGGAGAGAGTGAGAGAGTGATAGAGTGAGAGAGTGAGAGAGGGACGGAGCGAGGGAGAGGGATAGAGATAGAGATAGAGATAGAGATAGTGATAGAGGGAGAGGGATAGAGATAGAGATAGAGATAGAGATAGAGGGAGAGGGAGAGGGAGAGGGGGAGAGGGAGAGGGAGAGTGAGAGACGGAGAGAGAGGGTGAGGGACAGATTGAGTGCGAGAGAGAATGAGGGAGAGAGTGAGAGTGTGAGTCTGAGCGGAGAGAGAGAGCGAGAGAGAGAGAATGGGAGAGAGTGAGAGGGAGAGAGAGGGAGAGAGACAGTAAGAGAGTGAGAGAGATGGAGCGAGAGCGGGAGAGAGGGCGTGGGAGAGAGTGAGAGAGTGAGAGGGAGAGAGCGAGAGTGAGAGATTGGGAGAGAGTGAGAGGGAGAGAGGGAGAGGGAGAGAGATAGAGGGAGAGAGATAGAGGGAGAGAGAGAGATAGGGAGAGAGTGAGAGGGAGAGAGAGGGAGATAGAGAGAGGGAGAGCGGGAGAGGGAGAGTGAGAGTGGGAGTGGGTGAGAGAGAGCGAGAGAGAGGGAGAGAGATAGAGGGAGAGAGTGAGGGAGACAGAGGGAGAGAGAGAGAGGGAGAGATAGAGGGAGAGCGTGATAGGGAGAGGTAGAGGGACAGATTGAGTGCTTGAGAGATAGAATGAGAGTGTGAGAGCGAGAGTGTGAGAGGGAGAGAGTAACGGGTAGAGAGAGAGGGAGAGACTGAGAGAGTGAGAGGGTGAGACTGAGAGGGAGAGAGAATGAGAGAGTGAGAGGGAGAGAGTAAGAGTGAGAGGGAGAGGGGGAGAGGGAGAGAGGGAGAGCGAGAGAGAGATAGGGGGAAAGAGTGAGAGGGACAGTGAGGGAGATAGAGGGAGGGGGTGAGAGGGAGAGAGATCGAGGGAGTGAGAGAGGGAGAGCGAGAGGGAGAGGTTGAGGTTGAGAGTGGGAGTGAGAGTGAGAGTGAGAGTGAGAGTGAGAGAGGGAGAGGGAGAGGGAGAGGGAGAGGGAAGAGAGAGGGAGATGGAGAGATAGATGGATAGAGGGAGAGGGAGAGAGAAGACAGTGAGGGAGAGAGAGGGAGAGAGGGAGAGGGAGAGACAGAAAGAGAGAGGGACAGAGTGAGAGAGTGAGAGGGAGAATGAGAGAAAGAGTGTGAGAGGGAGAGTGTGAGAGGGAGAATGTGAGAGGGAGAGGGAGAGAGGGAGAGAGAGAGAGGGAGAGGGAGACAGAGGGACAGAGTGAGAGGGAGAGAGTGTGAGAGAGAGAGTGAGAGCGAGAGTGCGAGAGAGCGCGAGAGAGAGAATGGGAGAGAGTGATAGGGAGAGATAGAGGGAGAGAGCGGGAGAGGGAGAGAGTGAGAGGGAGTGAGGGAGAGAGTGAGAGGGAGAGAGTGAGAGTGAGAGAGAGAGCGGGAGATGTTGAGAGCGGGAGAGTGAGAGGGAGAGAGATAGAGGGAGAGGGGGAGAGAGTGAGTGAGAGGGAGGGAGTGATGGAGAGGGAGAGAGAGAGGGAGAGAGGGAGAGGGAGAGGGAGTAAGAGGGAGAGAGGGAGAGAGGGAGAGGGAGTGAGGGAGAGGGAGAGAGAGAGAGGGAGAGGGAGAGGGAGTAAGAGGGAGTGAGAGAGAGGAATGTGAGGGAGAGAGAGAGGGAGAGAGATAGAGGGAGCGGGTGAGTGGGAGAGAGATCGAGTGAGAGGGAGAGAGGGAGAGGGAGAGAGATAGAGGGAGAGGGAGAGGAGGAGAGGGAGTGCGTCAGAGGGAGTGAGTAAGAGGAAGAGAACGAGAGATAGAGAGAGAGAGTGAGAGGGATAGTGAGGGAGAGAGACAGGGAGAGAGATAGAGGTAGAGGGTGAGTGGTAGAGAGATGGAGGGAGCGAGTGAGAGAGGGGGAGAGTGAGTTAGGGAGAGAGGGAGAGATAGGGAGGGAGAGAGGGAGAGAGAGAGTGAGTGAGAGGGAGAGAGAGGGAGGAAGAGGGGGAGAGTGTGAGAGGCATCCAGAGAGAGGGAGAGTGAGAGAGAGGGAGAGGGGGAGAGGGAGAGGGAGAAAGGGAGAGGGAGAGAGTGAGAGGGAGAGAGCGAGTGACAGAGGGAGAGGGAGAGGGAGAGGGAGAGAGGGAGAGAGTGAGAGGGAGAGAGAGGAAGAGGGAGAAAGTGAGAGGGAGAGAGGGAGAGGGAGAGTGAGAGTGGGAGTGGGTGAGAGAGAGCGAGAGAGAGGGAGAGAGATAGAGGGAGAGAGTGAGGGAGACAGAGGGAGAGAGAGAGAGGGAGAGATAGAGGGAGAGCGTGATCGGGAGAGGTAGAGGGACAGATTGAGTGCTTGAGAGATAGAATGAGAGTGTGAGAGCGAGAGTGTGAGAGGGAGAGAGTAACGGGTAGAGAGAGAGGGAGAGACAGAGAGTGAGAGGGTGAGACTGAGAGGGAGAGAGAATGAGAGAGTGAGAGGGAGAGAGTAAGAGTGAGAGGGAGAGGGGGAGAGGGAGAGAGGGAGAGCGAGAGAGAGATAGGGGGAAAGAATGAGAGGGACAGTGAGGGAGAGAGAGAGGGAGATAGAGGGAGGGGGTGAGAGGGAGAGAGATCGAGGGAGTGAGAGAGGGAGAGCGAGAGGGAGAGGGAGAGGTTGAGAGTGAGAGTGAGAGTGAGAGTGAGAGTGAGAGTGAGAGAGGGAGAGGGAGAGGGAGAGGGAAGAGAGAGGGAGATGGAGAGATAGATGGATAGAGGGAGAGGGAGAGAGAGAGACAGTGAGGGAGAGAGAGGGAGAGAGGGAGAGGGAGAGACAGAGAGAGAGAGGGACAGAGAGAGAGTGAGAGGGAGAATGAGAGAAAGAGTGTGAGAGGGAGAGTGTGAGAGGGAGAATGTGAGAGGGAGAGGGAGAGAGGGAGAGAGAGAGAGGGAGAGGGAGACAGAGGGACAGAGTGAGAGGGAGAGAGTGTGAGAGAGAGAGTGAGAGCGAGAGTGCGAGAGAGCGCGAGAGAGAGAATGGGAGAGAGTGATAGGGAGAGATAGAGGGAGAGAGCGGGAGAGGGAGAGAGTGAGAGGGAGTGAGGGAGAGGGAGAGAGTGAGAGGGAAAGTGAGAGAGGGAGAGAGTGAGAAGGCGAGAGTGAGAGGGAGCGAGGGGGAGAGAGGGAGAGAGTGAGAGGGAAAGAGATAGAATGAAAGAGTGAGAGCGAGTGTGAGAGAGGGAGAGAGTGAGAGGGTGAGACTGAGAGGGAGAGAGAGGTAGAGAGGGTGAGGGAGAGAGTGAAAGAGTGAGAGGGAGAGAGTGAGAATGAGAGAGAGAGCGGGAGATGTTGAGAGCGGGAGAGTGAGAGGGAGAGAGATAGAGGGAGAGGGGGAGAGAGTGAGTGAGAGGGAGGGAGTGATGGAGAGGGAGAGAGAGAGGGAGAGAGGGAGAGGGAGAGGAGGTAAGAGGGAGAGAGGGAGAGAGGGAGAGGGAGTGAGGGAGAGGGAGAGAGAGAGAGGGAGAGGGAGAGGGAGTAAGAGGGAGTGAGAGAGAGGAATGTGAGGGAGAGAGAGAGGGAGAGAGATAGAGGGAGCGGGTGAGTGGGAGAGAGAGTGCGTCAGAGGGAGAGAGTAAGAGGAAGAGAACGAGAGATAGAGAGAGAGAGTGAGAGGGATAGTGAGGGACAGAGACAGGGAGAGAGATAGAGGTAGAGGGTGAGTGGTAGAGAGATGGAGGGAGCGAGTGAGAGAGGGGGAGAGTGAGTTAGGGAGAGAGGGAGAGATAGGGAGGGAGAGAGGGAGAGAGAGAGTGAGTGAGAGGGAGAGAGAGGGAGGAAGAGGGGGAGAGAGTGAGAGGCAGCCAGAGAGAGGAGAGTGAGAGAGAGGGAGAGGGGGAGAGGGAGAGGGAGAAAGGGAGAGGGAGAGAGTGAGAGGGAGAGAGCGAGTGAGAGAGGGAGAGGGAGAGGGAGAGGGAGAGAGGGAGAGAGTGAGAGGGAGTGAGAGGAAGAGGGAGAAAGTGAGAGGGAGAGAGGGAGAGTGTGAGAATGTGAGGGAGAGTGAGACAGAGAGGGAGAGGGAGAGAGGTGGGAGAGAGAGAGAGTGAGAGGGAGAGAGGGAGAAGGAGAGAGAGTGAGTGGGAAGGAGAGAGGGAGAGGGAGAGAAGGAGGGAGAGGGAGAGAGTGAGAGGGAGAGAGGCAGAGGGAGAGAGATTGAGGGAGTGAGTGAGAGGGAGAGAGAGGGAGAGAGACAGTGAGAGAGTGAGAGAGAGAGAGAGAGAGAGAGAGAGAATGGGAGAGAGTGAGAGGGAGAGAGGGAGGAATAGAGAGAGAGAGAGTGCGAGGGAGAGAGTAAGAGTGAGAGGGAGAGAGTGAGAGGGAGAGAGGGAGAGAGGGAGAGAGTGAGAGAGTGAGAGAGGGGGAGAGTGAGATAGGGAGAGAGGGAGAGATAGGGAGGGAGAGAGTGAGAGGGAGAGAGAGAGTGAGTGAGAGGGAGAGGGAGGAAGAGAGGGAGAGTGTGAGAGGCAGCGAGAGAGAGAGGGAGAGGGGGAGAGGGAGAGGGTGAAAGGGAGAGGGAGAGAGTGAGAGGGAGAGAGGGAGAGAGGGAGAGCAAGCAAGTGAGAGAGGGAGAGGGAGAGAGGGAGAGGGAGAGAGGGAGAGGGATAGAGGGAGAGAGTGAGAGGGAGAGAGGGAGAGAGGGAGAGCGAGCGAGTGAGAGAGCGAGGGAGAATGGGAGAGAGGGATAGAGGGAGAGAGGGAGAGGGATAGAGGGAGAGAGGGAGAGGGATAGAGGGAGAGAGTGAGAGAGAGTGAGAGAGAGTGAGAGCGAGAGAGAGCGAGAGAGAGGGAGAGAGAGGGAGTGAGGGAGAGGGAGAAAGTGAGAGGGAGAGTGTGAGAATGAGAGGGAGAGTGAGACAGAGAGAGGGAGAGGGAGAGAGGTGGGAGAGAGAGAGAGTGAGAGGGAGAGAGGGAGAAGGTGAGAGAGTGAGAGGGAGAGAGTGAGAGAGGGAGAGAGGGAGAGTGTGAGAGGTAGAGCGTTGGAGTGAGAGTGAGAGTGAGTGGGAGAGAGTGGGAGGGAGAGAGTGAGAGGGACAGGGGGAGAGGGAGAGAGGGGGAGTGAGAGGGAGAGAGGGGGAGGAAGAGAGAGAGAGAGAGTGCGAGGAAGAGAGTAAGAGTGAGAGGGACAGGGAGAGAGTGAGAGAGTGAGAGGGAGATAGTGAGAGGGAGAGTGAGAGGGAGAGAGTGAGAGGGAGTGAGAGGGAGAGAGAGTGAGAGAGTGAGAGTGAGAGTGAGAGAAAGTGAGAGACTGAGAGAGTGAGAGAGGGAGAGAGGGAGAGAGGGAGAGAGTGAGAGAGGTAGAGAGGGAGAGAGGGAGGGAGGGACAGAGATAGAGGGATAGAGATAGAGGGAGAGAGATAGAGGGAGAGGGTGAGAGAGAGAGAGATGGAGAGAGTGAGACGGAGAGAGATAGAATGAGAGAGTCAGAGCGAGAGTGAGAGGGGGAGAGAGTAAAAGGGTGAGACTGAGAGGGAGAGAGTGAGAGGGAGAGAGTAAGAGAGAGGGGGAGAGATTGAGAGGGAGAGAGATAGAATGAACGAGTGAGAGCGAGAGTGAGAGGGGGAGAAAGTGAAAGGGTGAGAGTGAGAGGGAGAGAGAGAGAGAGAGAGAGGGAGAGGGAGAGGGAGAGTGTGAGAGAGTGAGAGGGTGAGAGGGATAGAGTGAGAGGGAGAGGGTGAGAGTGTGAGAGGGTGAGAGAGAGCGACAGAGAGAGAATGGGAGAGTGTGAGAGGGAGAGAGTGAGAGGGAGTGAGAGGGAGAGAGAGTGAGAGAGTGAGAGTGAGAGTGAGAGAAAGTGAGAAAGTGAGAGACTGAGAGAGGGAGAGAGGGAGAGAGGGAGAGAGGGAGAGAGGGAGAGAGGGAGCGAGGGAGAGAGGGAGAGAGGGAGAGAGGGAGAGAGGGAGAGAGGGATAGAGATAGAGGGAGAGAGATAGAGGGAGAGAGATAGAGGGAGAGGGTGAGAGAGAGAGAGAGAGAGATGGAGAGAGTGAGACGGAGAGAGATAGAATGAGAGAGTCAGAGTGAGAGTGAGAGGGGGAGAGTGAGAGGGAGAGAGTAAGAGAGAGGGGGAGAGGGAGAGAGTGAGAGGGAGAGAGATAGAATGAACGAGTGAGAGCGAGAGTGAGAGGGGGAGAGAGTGAAAGAGGGAGAGTGAGAGGGAGAGAGAGAGAGAGAGGGAGAGGGAGAGGGAGAGAGTGTGAGAGTGAGAGGGTGAGAGGGATAGAGTGAGAGGGAGAGAGTGAGAGTGTGAGAGGGTGAGAGAGAGCGACAGAGAGAGAATGGGAGAGTGTGAGAGGGAGAGAGATAGAGGGAGAGACTGAGGGAGAGAGAGGGAGAGAGCGAGAGGGAGAGATAGAGGGAGAGAGTGAGAGGGAGAGATATTGGGTGAGAGTGAGTGGGAGAGAGATAGAATGAGAGAGTGAGAGCGAGAGTGTGAGAGGGAGAGAGTGCGAGGGAGAGAGTAAGAGTGAGAGGGAGAGGGAGAGAGTGAGAGTGAGAGTGTGCGAGGGAGAGAGGGAGAGTGTGAGAGTGTGAGAGTGTGCGAATGTGCGAGTGTGCGAGTGTGCGAGTATGAGAGTGTGAGAGTGAGAGGTAGAGGGAGAGAGATAGTGAGGGAGAGAGAGAGGGAGATAGAGGGAGAGGGTGAGAGGGAGAGAGATAGAGGGAGAGAGTAAGAGGGAGAGGGAGAGTGAGAGAGTGAGAGTGAGAGTGAGAGTGAGAGGGAGAGAGGGAGAGAGGGAGAAAGGGGGAGAGGGACAGGGAGAGAGGGAGAGAGGGACAGGGAGAGAGGGACAGGGAGAGAGGGAGAGGGAGAGGGTGAGAGTGTGAGAGGGTGAGAGAGAGCGAGAGAGAGAGAATGGGAGAGAGTGAGAGGGAGAGACTGAGGGGCAGAGAGGGAGGGAGGGAGAGGGAGAGATAGAGGTAGAGAGTGAGAGGGAGAGATATTGGGTGAGAGTGTGTGGGAGAGAGAGAGTGTGAGAGAGAGAGGTAGAGAGTGAGAGGGTGAGATTGAGAGGGAGAGAGAGGGAGAGAGTGCGAGGGAGAGAGTAAGAGTGAGAGGGAGATGGGAGAGGGAGAGGGAGAGAGATAGAGGGAGAGAGTGTGAGGGACAGAGATAGAGGGAGAGAGTGGGAGGGAGAGAGAGGGAGAGAGACATTGAGAGAGTGAGAGAGAGAGTGAGAGGGAGAGAGAGAGAGCGAGAGAGAGAGAATGGGAGATAGTGAGAGGGAGAGAGATAGAGGGAGAGAGAGAGAGGGAGAGAGTGAGAGGGAGATAGAGGGAGAGAGAGAGAGGGAGACAGAGGGAGAGAGGGAGAGGGAGAGATAGAGGGAGAGAGAGATAGAGGGAGAGAGTGAGGGAGACAGAGGGAGAGAGGGAGAGGGAGAGATAGAGGGAGAGCGTGATAGGGAGAGGTAGAGGGACAGATTGAGTGCTTGAGAGATAGAATGAGAGAGTGAGAGCGAGAGTGTGCGAGGGAGAGTGAGAGGGAGAGAGTAAGAGTGAGAGGGAGAAGGGGAGAGGGAGAGCGAGAGAGAGAGAGAGTTAGGGGGAAAGAGTGAGAGGGACAGTGAGGGAGAGAGAGGGAGGGAGATAGAGGGAGAGTGTGAGAGTGAGAGAGATCGAGGGAGTGAGTGAGAGGGAGAGGAAGAGGGAGAGGGAGAGGGAGAGAGTGAGAGAGTGAGAGAGGGAGAGAGGGAGAGAGGGAGAGGGAAGAGAGGGAGATGGAGAGATAAATGGATAGAGTGAGAGGGAGGGAGTGGGAGAGGGAGAGACAGAGAGAGTGACAGAGTGAGAGTGAGAGGGAGAATGAGAGGGACAGTGTGAAAGGGAGAGACAGCGAGAGAGCATGAGAGGGACAGAGTGAGAGAGAGAGAGTGAGAGGGAGAGCGAGAGTGCGAGAGAGCGCGAGAGAGAGAATGGGAGAGAGTGATAGGGAGAGAGATAGAAGGAGAGAGCGGGAGAGGGACAGAGTGAGAGGGTGAGAGGGAGAGGGAGAGAGTGAGAGAGACAGTAAGAGGGAGAGAGAGAGAGGGAGAGGGAGACAGAGGGACAGAGTGAGAGGGAGAGAGTGTGAGAGAGAGGGAGAGAGAGCGAGAGAGCATGAGAGGGAGAGAGTGAGAGAGAGTGAGTGAGAGGGAGAGAGTGAGAGGGAGAGAGATAGAGGGAGAGAGCACGAGAGAGAGAATGGGACAGAGTGATAGGGAGAGAGATAGAGGGAGAGAGCGGGAGAGGGAGAGAGTGAGAGAGAGAGAGGGAGAGGGAGAGAGTGAGAGGGAAAGTGAGAGAGTGAGAGAGTGAGAAGGAGAGAGTGAGAGGGAGCGAGGGGGAGAGAGGGAGAGAGTGAGAGGGAAAGTGAGAGAGGGAGAGAGTGAGAAGGAGAGAGTGAGAGGGAGCCAGGGGGAGAGAGGGAGAGAGTGAGAGGCCGAGAGAGGGAGATAGACAGTGAGAGTGACAGAGTGAGAGTGAGAGAGATAGAATGAAAGAGTGAGAGCGAGTGTGAGAGAGGGAGAGAGTGAGAGGGTGAGACTGAGAGGGAGAGAGTGGTAGAGAGGGTGAGGGAGAGAGTGAAAGAGAGAGAGGGAGGGAGTGTGAGGGAGAGAGAGAGGGAGGTGTTGAGAGCGAGAGAGTGAGAGGGAGAGAGATAGAGGGAGAGGGGGAGAGAGTGAGTGAGAGGGAGGGAGTGATGGAGAGTGAGAGAGAGAGAGGGAGAGGGACAGGGAGTAAGAGGGAGGGAGGGAGAGGGAGTGAGGAAGAGAGAGAGGGAGAGAGATAGAGGGAGAGGGTGAGTTGGAGAGAGATCGAGTGAGAGGGAGAGAGGGAGAGGGAGAGAGATAGAGGGAGAGGGAGAGAGTGAAAGGGAGAGGTAGACAGAGAGAGTGAAAGGGAGAGTTAGAGGGAGACAGTGAGTGTGAGAGAGATAGAATGAGAGAGTGAGAGCGAGAGTGTGAGAGGGAGAGAGGGAGAGGGAGAGAGAGAGGGAGAGAGTGAGAGGGTGAGACTGAGAGGGAGAGTGTGAGAGGGAGAGAGTAAGAGTGAGAGGGAGAGGGAGAGAGAGATAGAGGGAGAGAGTAAGAGGGATAATGAGGGAGAGGGAGAGGGAGAGAGATAGAGGGAGAGAGTGAGAGGGAGAGTGCGAGGGAGAGGGAGAAAGTGAGAGTGAGAGATTGAGAGAGTGAGAGTGAGAGAGTGAGAGTGAGAGAGTGAGAGTGAGAGAGTGAAAGGGAGAGAGGGAGAGGGAGAGAGGGAGAGCGAGAGTGAGAGAGGGAGAGAGTAAGAGGGAGAGAGAGATAGAGGGAGAGAGTGAGAGGGATAGTGAGAGAGAGAGGGAGAGAGTGAGAGGGAGAGAGTGAGAGGGAGAGAGTGAGAGAGTGAGAGGGAGAGAGTGAGAGGGAGAGAGAGCGGGAGGGTGAGAGGGAGAGAGGGAGAGAGGGAGAGAGGGATAGAGATAGAGAGAGAGGGATAGAGATAGAGATAGAGATAGAGGGAGAGAGAGAGATTGAGAGAGTGACACGGAGAGAGAGCGCGAGTGAGAGGGAGAGGGACAGATTGAGAGCGTGAGAGATTGAGGGAGAGCGTGAGAGTGAGAGTGTGAGTGGAGAGAGAGAGCGAGAGAGAGAGAATGGGAGAGAGTGAGAGGGAGACAGATAGAGGGAGAGACTGAGAGGGAGAGAGAGGTAGAGAGGGTGAGAGAGAGAGTGAAAGAGTGAGAGGGAGAGAGTGAGAGGCAGAGAGAGAGCGGGAGATGTTGAGAGCGAGAGAGTGAGAGGGAGAGAGATAGAGGGAGAGGGGGAGAGAGTGAGTGAGACGGAGGGAGTGATGGAGACGGAAAGAGAGAAAGGGAGAGAGGGAGAGGGAGAGGGAGTAAGAGGGAGAGAGGGAGAGGGAGTGAGGGAGAGGGAGAGAGAGAGAGGGAGAGGGAGTAAGAGGGAGTGAGTGAGAGGAATGTGAGGGAGAGAGATAGAGGGAGCGGGTGAGTGGGAGAGAGATCGAGTGAGAGGGAGAGAGGGAGAGGGAGAGAGATAGAGGGAGAGGGAGAGGAGGAGAGGGAGAGCGTCAGAGGGAGAGAGTAAGAGGAAGAGAAAGAGAGATAGAGAGAGAGAGTGAGAGGGATAGTGAGGGAGAGAGACAGGGAGAGAGATAGAGGTAGAGGGTGAGTGGTAGAGAGATAGAGGGTGAGAGTGAGAGGGAGCGAGTGAGAGCAAGAGAGAGAGAGAGGGAGGGAGTGAGAGGGGGAGAGTGAGATAGGGAGAGAGGGAGAGAGTGAGAGCTAGAGAGAGAGTGAGTGAGAGGGAGAGAGAGGGAGGAAGAGAGGGAGAGTGTGAGAGGCAGCCATAGAGAGGGAGAGTGAGAGAGAGGGAGAGGGAGAAAGGGAGAGGAAGAGAGTGAGAGGGAGAGAGTGAGAGGGAGAGAGTGAGAGGGAGAGAGCGAGCGAGTGAGTGAGGGATAGGGAGAGAGGGAGAGAGTGAGAGGGAGAGAGAGGGAGAGGGAGAGGGAGAAAGTGAAAGGGAGAGAGGGAGAGTGTGAGAAGGAGAGGGAGAGTGAGACAGAGAGAGGGAGAGGGAGAGAGGTGGGAGAGAGAGAGTGAGAGGGAGAGAGCAGAAGGAGAGAGAGTGAGTGGGAAAGAGTGGGAGGGAGAGAGGGAGAGGGAGAGAAGGAGAGAGAGGGAGAGAGGGAGAGAGATAGAGGGAGAGAGTGAGAGGGAGATTCAGAGAGGGAGAGAGGCAGAGGGAGAGAGATAGAGGGAGTGAGTGAGAGGGAGAGAGAGGGTGAGAGACAGAGAGAGAGTGAGAGAGAGGAAGAATGGGAGTGAGAGGGAGAGAGGGAGAGGAAGAGAGAGAGAGAGAGTGCGAGGGAGAGAGTAAGAGTGAGAGTGAGAGAGTGCGAGGGAGAGAGTGAGAGGGAGAGAGGGAGAGAGTGAGAGAGTGAGAAAGTGAGAGAGTGAGAGAGGGGGAGAGAGGGAGAGTGAGATAGGGAGAGAGGGAGAGATAGAGAGGGAGTGTGTGAGAGGCAGCGAGAGAGAGAGGGAGAGGGAGAAAGGGAGAGAGTGAGAGGGAGAGCGAGCGAATGAGAGAGGGAGAGGGAGAGAGGGAGAGGGATAGAGGGAGAGAGGGAGAGGGATAGAGGGAGAGAGTGAGAGAGAGTGAGAGAGAGTGAGAGAGAGTGAGAGCGAGAGAGAGCGAGAGAGAGGGAGAGAGAGGGAGAGGGAGAGAGGGAGAGGGAAAAGTGAGAGGGAGAGTGTGAGAATGAGAGGGAGAGTGAGACAGAGAGAGGGAGAGAGGTGGGAGAGAGAGAGTGAGAGGGAGAGAGGGAGAAGGAGAGAGGGTGAGAGGGAGAAAGTGAGAGAGGGAGTGAGGGAGAGGGAGAGGGAGAGAGTGAGAGGGAGAGAGAGGGAGCGAGACAGTGAGTGAGAGAGAGATGGAGAGAGAGCGGGAGAGTTGGAGAGAGTGAGAGAGAGAGTGAGTGTGAGAGAGAGAGAGAGAATGGGAGAGAGTGAGAGGGAGAGAGGGAGAGGAAGAGAGAGAGAGAGAGTGCGTGGAAGAGAGTAAGAGTGAGAGGGACAGGGTGAGAGTGAGAGTGAGAGAGTGAGAGAGTGAGAGGGAGATAGTGAGAGGGAGAGTGAGAAGGAGAGAGTGAGAGGGAGAGAGAGTGAGAGGGAGAGAGAGTGAGAGTGAGAGAGTGAGAGAGGGGGAGAGAGGGAGAGGGAGAGAGGGAGAGAGGGAGAGCGAGAGTGAGAGAGGGAGAGAGTAAGAGGGAGAGAGAGATAGAGGGAGAGAGTGAGAGGGATAGTGAGAGAGAGAGGGAGAGAGTGAGAGGGAGATAGTGAGAGGGAGAGAGTGAGAGGGAGAGAGTGAGAGGGAGAGAGAGCGGGAGGGTGAGAGGGAGAGAGGGAGAGAGGGAGAGAGGGATAGAGATAGAGAGAGAGGGATAGAGATAGAGATAGAGATAGAGGGAGAGAGAGAGATGGAGAGAGTGACACGGAGAGAGAGCGAGTGAGAGGGAGAGGGACAGATTGAGAGCGTGAGA
This sequence comes from Scyliorhinus torazame, assembly GCF_047496885.1. NCBI lineage: Eukaryota > Metazoa > Chordata > Chondrichthyes > Carcharhiniformes > Scyliorhinidae > Scyliorhinus > Scyliorhinus torazame. The sequence continues at coordinate 77,801 of NW_027308258.1, forward strand.
GATGGAGGGAGAGAGTGAGAGAGTGAGTGGAGAGAGAGAGCGAGAGAGAGAGAATGGGAGAGAGTGAGAGGGAGAGAAATAGAGGGAGAGACTGAGAGGGAGAGAGAGGTAGAGAGGGTGAGAGAGAGAGTGAAAGAGTGAGAGGGAGAGAGTGAGAGGCAGAGAGAGAGCGGGAGATGTTGAGAGCGAGAGAGTGAGAGGGAGAGAGATAGAGGGAGAGGGGAGAGACTGAGTGAGAGTGAGGGAGTGATGGAGACGGAGAGAGAGAAAGGGAGAGAGGGAGAGGGAGTAAGAGGGAGAGAGGGAGAGGGAGTGAGGGAGAGGGAGAGAGAGAGAGGGAGAGGGAGTAAGAGGGAGTGAGTGAGAGGAATGTGAGGGAGAGAGAGAGGGAGAGAGATAGAGGGAGCGGGTGAGTGGGAGAGAGATCGAGTGAGAGGGAGAGAGGGAGAGGGAGAGAGCTAGAGGGAGAGGGAGAGGAGGAGAGGGAGAGCGTCAGAGGGAGAGAGTAAGAGGAAGAGAAAGAGAGATAGAGAGAGAGAGTGAGAGGGATAGTGAGGGAGAGAGACAGGGAGAGAGATAGAGGTAGAGGGTGAGTGGTAGAGAGATAGAGGGTGAGAGTGAGAGGGAGCGAGTGAGAGCAAGAGAGAGAGAGAGGGAGAGAGTGAGAGAGGGGGAGAGTGAGATAGGGAGAGGGGGGAGATAGGGAGGGAGAGAGTGAGAGGGAGAGAGAGAGGGAGTGAGAGGGAGAGAGAGGGAGGAAGAGAGGGAGAGTGTGAGAGGCAGCCATAGAGAGGGAGACTGAGAGAGAGGGAGAGGGAGAAAGGGAGAGGAAGAGAGTGAGAGGGAGAGAGTGAGAGGGAGAGAGTGAGAGGGAGAGAGCGAGCGAGTGAGTGAGGGATAGGGAAAGAGGGAGAGAGTGAGAGGGAGAGAGAGGGAGAGGGAGAGGGAGAAAGTGAAAGGGAGAGAGGGAGAGTGTGAGAAGGAGAGGGAGAGTGAGACAGAGAGAGGGAGAGGGAGAGAGGTGGGAGAGAGAGAGAGTGAGAGGGAGAGCAGAAGGAGAGAGAGTGAGTGGGAGAGAGTGGGAGGGAGAGAGGGAGAGGGAGAGGAGGAGAGAGAGGGAGAGAGGGAGAGAGATAGAGGGAGAGAGTGAGAGGGAGATTCTGAGAGGGAGAGAGGCAGAGGGAGAGAGATAGAGGGAGTGAGTGAGAGGGAGAGAGAGGGCGAGAGACAGTGAGAGAGTGAGAGAGAGGAAGAATGGGAGTGAGAGGGAGAGAGGGACAGGAAGAGAGAGAGAGAGAGTGCGAGGGAGAGAGTAAGAGTGAGAGTGAGAGAGTGCGAGGGAGATAGTGAGAGAGTGAGAGAGGGGGAGAGAGGGAGAGTGAGATAGGGAGAGAGGGAGAGATAGAGAGGGAGTGTGTGAGAGGCAGCGAGAGAGAGAGGGAGAGGGAGAAAGGGAGAGTGAGAGAGTGAGAGGGAGAGAGGGAGAGCGAGCGAATGAGAGAGGGAGAGGGAGAGAGGGAGAGGGATAGAGGGAGAGAGGGAGAGGGATAGAGGGAGAGAGTGAGAGAGAGTGAGAGAGAGTGAGAGCGAGAGAGAGCGAGAGAGAGGGAGGGAGAGGGAGAGGGAGAGGGAGAAAGTGAGAGGGAGAGTGTGAGAATGAGAGGGAGAGTGAGACAGAGAGAGGGAGAGGGAGAGAGGTGGGAGAGAGAGAGTGAGAGGGAGAGAGGGAGAAGGAGAGAGGGTGAGAGGGAGAAAGTGAGAGAGGGAGTGAGGGAGAGGGAGAGGGAGAGAGTGAGAGGGAGAGAGAGGGAGCGAGACAGTGAGTGAGAGAGAGATGGAGAGAGAGCGGGAGAGTTGGAGAGAGTGAGAGAGAGTGTGAGAGAGAGAGAGAGAATGGGAGAGAGTGAGAGGGAGAGAGGGAGAGGAAGAGAGAGAGAGAGAGAGTGCGTGGAAGAGAGTAAGAGTGAGAGGGACAGGGTGAGAGTGAGAGTGAGAGAGTGAGAGAGTGAGAGGGAGATAGTGAGAGGGAGAGCGAGAGGGAGAGAGTGAGAGGGAGAGAGAGTGAGAGGGAGAGAGAGTGAGAGTGAGAGTGAGAGAGAGTGAGAAAGTGAGAGAGTGAGCGAGGGAGAGAGGGAGAGAGGGAGAGAGGGATAGAGGGAGAGAGATAGAGGGAGAGGGAGAGAGAGAGATGGAGAGAGTGAGACGGAGAGAGATAGAATGAGAGAGTCAGAGCGAGAGTGAGAGGGGGAGAGAGTGAAAATGTGAGACTGAGAGGGAGAGAGTGAGAGGGAGAGAGTAATAGAGAGTGGGAGAGGGAGAGAGTGAGAGGGAGAGAGATAGAATGAACGAGTGAGAGCGAGAGTGAGAGGGGGAGAGAGTGAAAGGGGGAGAGTGAGAGGGAGAGAGAGAGAGAGAGGGAGATGGAGAGGGAGAGGGAGAGGGAGAGAGTGAGAGACTGAGAGGGTGAGAGGGAGAGAGGGAGAGGGAGAGAGGGAGAGTGTGAGAGGGTGAGAGAGAGCGACAGAGGGAGAATGGGAGAGTGTGAGAGGGAGAGAGATAGAGGGAGAGACTGAGGGAGAGAGAGGGAGAGTGCAAGAGGGAGAGATAGAGGGAGAGAGTGAGAGGGAGAGATATTGGGTGAGAGTGAGTGGGAGAGAGATAGAATGAGAGAGTGAGAGAGAGAGTGTGAGAGGGATAGAGTGCGAGGGAGAGAGTAAGAGTGAGAGGGAGAGGGAGAGAGTGAGAGTGAGAGTGTGCGAGTGAGAGAGTGAGAGTGTGAGAGTGTGAGTGAGAGAGTGCGAGTGTGCGAGTGTGAGAGTGTGAGAGAGTGAGAGCGAGAGATAGAGGGAGAGAGGGAGAGAGATAATGAGGGAGAGAGAGAGGGATATAGAGGGAGAGGGTGAGAGGGAGAGAGATAGAGTGAGAGGGTGAGAGTGAGAGGGAGAGAGGGAGAGAGGGAGAGAGGGAGAGAGGGGGAGATGGAGAGAGTGAGAGAGTGAGAGAGTGAGAGGGAGAGGGAGAGAGGGAGAGAGGGAGATAGAGGGAGAGAGTGAGAGGGAGAGATATTGGGTGAGAGTGAGTGGGAGAGAGAGAGTGTGAGAGTGAGAGGGAGAGAGAGAGAGGGAGAGAGTGAGAGGGTGAGATTGAGAGGGAGAGAGTGCGAGGGAGAGAGTATAGAGTGAGAGGGAGAGGGGAGAGGGAGCGACGGAGAGGGAGAGAGTGGGAGAGATAGAGGCAGAGAGTGGGAGGGAGAGGGAGGGGGTGAGAGGGAGAGAGTGAGAGGGAGAGAGTGGGGGAGAGGGAGAGAGTGAGAGGGAGAGAGATAGAGGGAGAGACTGAGGGGGAGAGAGGGAGAGATAGAGGGAGAGAGTGAAAGGTAGAGATAGAGGGATAGAGTGAGTGAGAGAGATAGAATGAGAGAGTGAGAGCGAGAGTGTGAGAGGGAGAGAGGGAGAGGGAGAGGGAGAGAGAGAGGGAGAGAGTGAGAGGGTGAGACTGAGAGGGAGAGAGAGGGAGAGAGTGAGAGGGAGAGCGTAAGAGTGAGAGGGAGAGAGAGATAGAGGGAGAGAGTGAGAGGGATAGTGAGGGAGAGAGAGGGAGAGACATAGAGAGAGACATAGAGAGAGAGAGAGAGAGAGCGAGAGCGAGAGCGAGAGACATAGAAGGAGAGAGTGAGAGGGAGAGAGAGGGAGAGAGACAGTGAGAGAGTGAGAGAGAGATGGAGCGTGAGAGGGGGAGAGAGAGCGAGAGAGAGAGAATGGGAGAGAGTGAGAGGGAGCGGGAGAGAGATAGAGGGAGAGAGAGAGGGAGAGAGAGGGAGAGAGAGAGAGGGAGAGAGTGAGGGAGAGATAGAGTGAGAAGAAGAGAGATAGAATGAGAGAGTGAGAGTGAGAGTGAGAGTGTGAGAGTGAGAGAGAGAGAATGGGAGAGAGTGAGAGGGAGAGAGAGAGAGATAGAGGGAGTGAGTGAGGGAACAGAGGGTGAGAGGGAGAGGGAGAGATAGAGGGAGAGCGTGAAAGGGAGAGGTAGAGGGACAGCTTGAGTGCGAGAGAGATAGAATAAGAGAGTCCGAGCGAGAGTGTGAGAGGGAGAGAGTGAGGGGGAGAGAGAGAGGGAGAGACTGGGTGAGAGGGAGAAAGGGAGAGGGAGAGAGGGAGATTGAGAAGGAGAGAGGGAGAGGGAGAGACAGAGAGAGAGAGGGACAGAGTGAGGGCGAGAGAGAGAGGGAGAGAGTGAGGGCGAGAGAGAGAGGGAGAGACTGAGAGAGAGAGAGAGTGAGAGGGTGAGACTGAGAGGGAGAGAGGGGGAGAGAGTGAGAGGGAGAGAGTAAGAGTGAGAGGGAGAGGGGGAGAGGGAGAGAGTGAGAGGGAGAGAGATAGGGGGAAAGAGTGAGAGGGACAGTGAGGGAGAGAGAGAGGGAGAGAGATAGAGGGAGAGGGTGAGAGAGAGAGAGATCGAGGGAGTGAGTGAGAGGGAGAGTGAGAGGGAGAGGTTGAGAGTGAGAGAGTGAGAGTGAGAGTGAGAGTGAGAGAGAGTGCGAGGGAGAGGGAGAGGGAAGAGAGAGGGAGAGGGAGAGATATGTGGAGAGAGTGAGAGGGAGAGAGAGTGAGAGAGAAAGTGAGGGAGAGAGAGGGAGAGACAGAGAGAGAGAGGGACAGAGTGAGAGTGAGAGAGTGAGAGGGAGAATGAGCGGTAGAGTGAGAGAGGGAGAGAGTGAGAGGGAGAGGGAGAGAGGGAGATAGAGAGGGAGAGGGAGACAGAGGGACAGAGTGAGAGTGAGAGAGTGTGAGGGAGCGAGTGAGAGCAAGAGAGAGAGAGAGGGAGAGAGTGAGAGAGGGGGAGAGTGAGATAGGGAGAGAGAGATAGGGAGGGAGAGAGGGAGAGTGTGAGAGGCAGCGAGAGAGAGGGAGAGTGAGAGAGAGGGAGAGAGGGAGAGGGAGAAAGGGAGAGGGAGAGAGTGATAGGGAGAGAGGGAGAGCGAGTGAGAGAGGGAGAGGGAGAGGGAGAGAGGGAGAGGGAGAGAGGGAGAGAGTGCGATTGAGAGAGAGGGAGAGAGGGAGAGGGAGAAAGTGAGAGGGTGAGAGGGAGAGTGTGAGATTGAGAGGGTGAGTGAGACAGAGAGAGGTAGAGAGGTGGGAGAGAGAGTGAGAGGGAGAGAGGGAGGGGGAGAGAGGGAGATAGGGAGATAGAGAGGGAGACAGAGGGACAGAGTGAGAGGGAGAGAGTGTGAGAGAGAGGGAGAGAGAGCGAGAGAGCATGAGAGGGAGAGAGTGAGAGAGAGAGAGTGAGAGCGAGAGCGAGAATGGGAGAGAGTGATAGGGAGAGAGAGAGGGGGAGAGAGCGGGAGAGGGAGAGAGTGAGAGGGAGAGAGGGAGAGAGTGAGAGGGACAGAGTGATAGTGAGAGAGATAGAATGAAAGAGTGAGAGAGGGAGAGAGTGAGACTGAGAGGGAGAGAGAGGGTGAGGGAGAGAGTGATAGAGAGAGAGGGAGTGACGGAGAGGGAGAGAGAGAGAGAGGGAGAGAGGGAGAGGGAGAGGGAGTAAGAGGTAGAGAGGGAGATGGAGTGAGGGAGAGGGAGAGAGAGAGAGGGAGAGGGTGAGGAAGTGAGAGGGAGAGAGAGAGAGGAATGTGTGGGAGAGAGAGAGGGAGAGAGATAGAGGGAGAGGGTGAGTGGGAGAGAGATCGGGTGAGAGAGATAGAGGGAGAGGGAGAGGAGGAGAGGGAGAGCATCAGAGGGAGAGAGTAAGAGGGAGAGAAAGAGAGATAGAGGGAGAGAGTGAGAGGGATTGTGAGGGAGAGAGACAGAGAGTGAGAGAGAGGGAGAGAGGGAGAGGGAGAAAGGGAGAGGGAGAGAGTGTTAGGGAGAGAGGGAGAGCGAGCGAGTGAGAGAGGGCGAGGGAGAGAGGGAGAGGGAGAGGGAGAGAGAGGGAGAGGGAGAGAGAGGGAGAGGGAGAAAGTGAGAGAGGGAGAGTGTGAGAATGAGAGGGAGAGTGAGACAGAGTGAGGGAGAGGGAGAGAGGTAGATAGAGAGGGAGAGGGAGACAGAGGGACAGAGAGAGAGGGAGAGAGTGTGAGAGGGAGGGAGAGAGACCGAGAGAGCATGAGAGGGAGAGAGTGAGAGAGAGAGAGTGAGAGCGAGAGTGCGAGAGAGCGCGAGAGAGAGAATGGGAGAGAGTGATAGGGAGAGAGAGAGAGAGGGAGAGTGCGGGAGAGGGAGAGAGTGAGAGGGAGAGAGGGAGAGGGAGAAAGTGAGAAGGAGAGAGTGAAAGGGAGCGAGTGGGAGAGAGGGAGAGAGTGAGAGGGAGAGAGACAGTGAGAGTGACAGAGTGAGAATGAGAGAGATAGAATGAAAGAGTGAGAGCGAGTGAGAGAGAGGGAGAGAGTGAGAGGGTGAGACTGAGATGGAGAGAGAGGTAGAGAGGGTGAGGGAGAGAGTGAAAGAGAGAGGGAGAGAGTGAGAGGGAGAGAGAGAGAGGGAGATTTTGAGAGCGAGAGAGTGAGAGGAAGAGAGATAGAGGGAGAGGGGGAGAGAGTGAGAGAGAGGGAAGGAGTGACGGAGAGGGAGAAAGTGAGAGGGAGAGAGGGAGATGTTGAGAGCGAGAGAGTGAGAGGGAGAGAGATAGAGGGAGAGGGGGAGAGAGTGAGAGAGAGGGAGGGAGTAACGGAGAGGGAGAGAGAAAGAGGGAGAGAGGGAGAGAGGGAGAGGGAGTAAGAGGTAGTGAGGGAGAGGGAGAGAAAGAGAGAGGGAGAGGGAGAGGAAGTAAGAGGGAGAGAGAGAGAGGAATGTGAGGGAGAGAGAGAGGGAGAGAGATAGAGGGAGCGGGTGAGTGGGAGAGAGATCGAGTGAGAGGGAGAGAGGGAGAGGGAGAGAGATAGAGGGAGAGGGAGAGGAGGAGAGGGAGAGCTTCAGAGGGAGAGAGTAAGAGGGAGAGAAAGAGAGATAGAGGGAGAGAGTGAGAGGGATAGTGAGGGAGAGAGACAGGGAGAGAGATAGAGGTCGAGGGTGAGTGGTAGAGAGATAGAGGGCGAGAGTGAGAGGGAGCGAGTGAGAGCAAGAGAGAGAGAGAGGGAGAGAGTGAGAGAGGGGGAGAGTGAGAGGGAGAGAGTGAGAGGGAGAGTGTTTGAGGGAGAGAGTTTGAGGGAGAGAGGGAGAGGGGAGAGAGGGAGAGAGTGAGAGGGAGAGAGTGAGAGAGGGGGAGAGTGAGATAGGTAGAGAGGTAGAGATAGGGAGGGAGAGAGGGAGAGGGAGAGAGTGAGAGGGAGAGAGAGGGAGGAAGTGAGGGAGAGTGTGAGAGGCAGCGAGAGAGAGGGAGAGAGACAGGGAGAGGGGGAGAGGGAGAGGGAGAGTGGGAGAGAGTGAGAGGGAAAGAGAGGGAGAGGGAGAGAGAGGCAGAGTGAGAAAGTGAGAGGGAGAGAGGGAGAGTGTGAGAATGAGAGGGAGAGTGAGACAGAGAGCGTGAGAGGGAGAGAGGTGGGTGAGAGAGAGAGTGGGGGAGAGAGAGTGAGAGGGAGAGAGGGAGAGTGTGAGAGGTAGAGAGTTGGAGTGAGAGTGAGTGGGAGGGAGAGGGAGAGAGAGAGATGGAGAGAGGGAGAGAGTGAGAGGGAGAGAGTGAGAGGGAGAGAGGGAGAGAGATAGACGGAGAGAGTGAGAGGGAGAGAGAGGGAGCGAGACAGTGAGAGTGAGAGAGAGTTGGAGAGAGAGCGGGAGAGAGGGAGAGGGAGAGAGGGAGAGAGAGAGTGAGAGGAAGAGAGAGAGAGAGAGTGCGAGGGAGAGAGAAAGAGTGAGAGGGAGAGGGAGAGTGAGAGTGAGAGAGTGAGAGGGAGAGAGTGAGAGTGAGAGAGTCAGAAAGTGAGAGAGCGAGAGAGTGAGAGAGTGAGAGAGTGCGAGTGACAGAATGACAGAGTGAGAGAGTGAGAGAGGGAGAGAGGGAGAGGGGGAGAGGGGGAGAGGGGGAGAATGGAGAGGGAGAAAGAGAGAGATAGAGGGAGAGAGGTGGTGTGAGAGTGAGTGGGAGAGAGTGAGTGGGAGAGAGTGAGAGGGATGAGGGAGAGAGAGAGTGGGAGAGAGGGAGAGGGAGAGAGGGAGAGGAAGAGAGAGAGAGAGAGTGCGAGGGAGAGAGTAAGAGTGAGAGGGAGAGGGAGAGAGTGAGAGAGTGCGAGTGAGAGAGTGAGAGAGTGAGAGAGTGAAAGAGGGAGAGGGGGAGAGGGGGAGAGGGGGAGAGAGGGAGAGAGGGAGAGAGTCAGAAAGTGAGAGAGTGTGAGTGACAGAGTGAGAGAGGGAGAGTGAGAGGGAAAGAGAGAGAGGGAGAGAGTGAGATGGAGAGAGTGAGAGGGAGAGAGACAGTGAGAGTGACAGAGTGAGAGTGAGAGAGATAGAATGAAAGAGTGAGAGCGAGTGTGAGAGAGGGAGAGAGTGAGAGGGTGAGACTGAGAGGGAGAGAGAGGTAGAGAGGGTGAGGGAGAGAGTGAAAGAGAGAGAGGGAGAGAGTGAGAGGGAGAGAGAGAGAGGGAGATGTTGAGAGCGAGAGAGTGAGAGGGAGAGAGATAGAGGGAGAGGGGGAGAGAGTGAGAGGGAGAGGGAGAGGAAGTAAGAGGGAGAGAGAGAGAGGAATGTGAGGGAGAGAGAGAGGGAGAGAGATAGAGGGAGCGGGTGAGTGGGAGAGAGATCGAGTGAGAGGGAGAGAGGGAGAGGGAGAGAGATAGAGGGAGAGGGAGAGGAGGAGAGGGAGAGCTTCAGAGGGAGAGAGTAAGAGGGAGAGAAAGAGAGATAGAGGGAGAGAGTGAGAGGGATAGTGAGGGAGAGAGACAGGGAGAGAGATAGAGGTAGAGGGTGAGTGGTAGAGAGATAGAGGGCGAGAGTGAGAGGGAGCGAGTGAGAGCAAGAGAGAGAGAGAGGGAGAGAGTGAGAGAGGGGGAGAGTGAGAGGGAGAGAGTGAGAGGGAGAGTGTTTGAGGGAGAGAGTTTGAGGGAGAGAGGGAGAGGGGAGAGAGGGAGAGAGTGAGCGGGAGAGAGTGAGAGAGGGGGAGAGTGAGATAGGTAGAGAGGTAGAGATAGGGAGGGAGAGAGGGAGAGGGAGAGAGAGAGAGAGTGAGAGGGAGAGAGAGGGAGGAAGTGAGGGAGAGTGTGAGAGGCAGCGAGAGAGAGGGAGAGAGACAGGGAGAGGGGGAGAGGGAGAGGGAGAGTGGGAGAGAGTGAGAGGGAAAGAGAGGGAGAGGGAGAGAGAGGCAGAGTGAGAAAGTGAGAGGGAGAGAGGGAGAGTGTGAGAATGAGAGGGAGAGTGAGACAGAGAGCGTGAGAGGGAGAGAGGTGGGTGAGAGAGAGAGTGGGGGAGAGAGAGTGAGAGGGAGAGAGGGAGAGTGTGAGAGGTAGAGAGTTGGAGTGAGAGTGAGTGGGAGGGAGAGGGAGAGAGATAGAGGGAGAGAGTGAGAGGGAGAGAGGGAGAGGGAGAGAGATAGACGGAGAGAGTGAGAGGGAGAGAGAGGGAGCGAGACAGTGAGAGTGAGAGAGAGTTGGAGAGAGAGCGGGAGAGAGGGAGAGGGAGAGAGGGAGAGAGAGAGTGAGAGGAAGAGAGAGAGAGAGAGTGCGAGGGAGAGAGAAAGAGTGAGAGGGAGAGGGAGAGGGAGAGAGTGAGAGTGAGAGAGTGAGAGGGAGAGAGTGAGAGTGAGAGAGTCAGAAAGTGAGAGAGCGAGAGAGTGAGAGAGTGAGAGAGTGCGAGTGACAGAATGAGAGAGTGAGAGAGGGAGAGAGGGAGAGGGGGAGAATGGAGAGGGAGAAAGAGAGAGATAGAGGGAGAGAGGTGGTGTGAGAGTGAGTGGGAGAGAGTGAGTGGGAGAGAGTGGGAGGGAGAGAGGGAGAGGGAGAGAGGGAGAGGAAGAGAGAGAGAGAGAGTGCGAGGGAGAGAGTAAGAGTGAGAGGGAGAGGGAGAGAGTGAGCGAGTGCGAGTGAGAGAGTGAGAGAGTGAGAGAGTGAAAGAGTGAAAGAGGGAGAGGGGGAGAGGGGGAGAGGGGGAGAGAGGGAGAGAGGGAGAGAGGGAGAGAGTCAGAAAGTGAGAGAGTGTGAGTGACAGAGTGAGAGAGGGAGAGTGAGAGGGAAAGAGAGAGAGGGAGAGAGGGAGATGGAGAGAGTGAGAGGGAGAGAGACAGTGAGAGTGACAGAGTGAGAGTGAGAGAGATAGAATGAAAGAGTGAGAGCGAGTGTGAGAGAGGGAGAGAGTGAGAGGGTGAGACTGAGAGGGAGAGAGAGGTAGAGAGGGTGAGGGAGAGAGTGAAAGAGAGAGAGGGAGAGAGTGAGAGGGAGAGAGAGAGAGGGAGATGTTGAGAGCGAGAGAGTGAGAGGGAGAGAGATAGAGGGAGAGGGGGAGAGAGTGAGAGAGAGTGAGGGAGTGACGGAGAGGGAGAGAGTGAGAGAGGGAGATGGAGTGAGGGAGAGGGAGAGAGAGAGAGGGAGAGGGAGAAGACGTAAGAGGGAGAGAGAGAGAGGAATGTGAGGGAGAGATAGAGAGGGAGAGAGATAGAGGGAGAGGGAGAGGAGGAGAGGGAGAGCGTCAGAGGGAGAGAGTAAGAGGGAGAGAAAGAGAGATAGAGGGAGAGAGTGAGAGGGATAGTGAGGGAGAGAGACAGGGAGAGAGATAGAGGTAGAGGGTGAGTGGTAGAGAGATAGAGGGTGAGAGTGAGAGGGAGCGAGTGAGAGCAAGAGAGAGAGAGAGGGAGAGATTGGGAGGGAGAGAGGGAGAGGGAGAGAGAGAGTGAGTGAGAGGGAGAGTGGGAGAGAGGGAGAAAGTGAGAGGGAGAGAGGGAGAGTGTGAGAATGAGAGGGAGAGTGAGGCAGAGAGAGGGAGAGGGGTGGGAGAGAGAGAGAGTGAGAGGGAGAAGGAGAGACAGTGAGAGGGAGAGAGGGAGAGAGGGAGAGAGGGAGAGTGTGAGAGGTAGAGAGTTGTAGTGAGAGTGAGTGGGGGAGAGAGGGAGAGGGAGAGAGATAGAGGGAGAGAGTGAGAGGGAGAGAGAGGGAGAGAGACAGTGAGAGAGTGAGGGAGAGAGGGAGAGGGAGAGAGATAGACGGAGAGAGTGAGAGGGAGAGAGAGGGAGAGAGACAGTGATAGAGTGAGAGAGAGTTGGAGAGAGAGCGGGAGAGAGGGAAAGAGAGAGAGTGAGAGGGAGGGAGAGAGAGAGAGAGAGAGTGAGAGGGAGAGAGGGAGAGGAGAGAGAGAGACAGAGAGAGAGAGTGCGAGGGTGAGAGTAAGAGTGAGAGGGAGAGGAAGAGAGTGAGATGAGAGAGTACGAGTGAGAGAGTGAGAGAGTGTGAGAGGGAGAGAGGGAGAGAGGGAGAGAGGGAGAGGCAGCGAGAGAGAGGGACAGGGAGAGAGTGAGAGCGAGAAAGTGAGAGGGAGAGTGTGAGAATGAGAGGGAGAGTGAGACAGAGGGAGAGAGGTGGGAGAGAGAGAGAGTGAGAGGGAGAGAGGGAGAAGGAGAGAGAGTGAGAGGGAGAGAGAGTGAGAGGGAGAGAGGGAGAGTGTGAGAGGTAGAGAGTTGGTGTGAGAGTGAGTGGGAGAGAGTGGGAGGGAGAGAGGGAGAGGGAGAGAGAGGGAGAGAGACAGTGAGAGAGTGAAAGAGAGATGGAGAGAGTGTGAGAGATAGAGGGAGAGAGTGAGAGAGATAGAGGGAGAGAGTGAGAGAGTCAGAAAGTGAGAGAGTCAGAACGTGAGAGAGTGAGAGAGCGAGAGAGTGAGAGAGTGCGAGTGAGAGAGTGAGAGGGTGAGAGGGAGAGAGGGAGAGAGGGAGAGAGGGAGAGAGGTTGAGAGGGTGGGAGGGTGAGAGGGTGAGAGGGTGAGAGGGAGAGAGGGAGAGAGGGAGAGAGGGAGAGGGACAGATTGAGTGCGAGAGAGATTGAGGGAGAGAGTGAGGGAGACAGAGGGAGAGAGGGAGAGGGAGAGAGAGAGGGAGAGACTGAGAGTGAGAGGGTGAGACTGAGAGGGAGAGAGTAAGAGAGAGGGGGAGAGGGACAGAGTGAGAGGTAGAGAGATAGAATGAGAGAGTGAGAGCGAGAGTGAAAGGGGGAGAGAGTGAAAGGGAGCGAGTGAGAGGGAGAGAGAGCAGGAGAAAAGGAGAGGGAGAGAGATAGAGGGAGAGAGGGAGTGGGAGAGGGAGAGAGTGAGAGAGTGAGAGGGAAAGTGTGAGAGCAGAGAGTGAAAGGGAGAGAGTGAGAGGGAGGGAGAGAGGGAGAGTGAGTGAGTGAGTGGGATAGAGTGAGAGGGAGAGAGGGAGAGGGAGAGAGGGAGAGGGAGAGAGATAGAGAGAGAGATGGAGGGAGAGAGAGGGAGAGATAGAGGGAGAGAGGGAGAGGGATAGAGATAGAGGGGGAGAGGGAGAGAGAGAGATGGAGAGAGTGAGGCGGAGAGAGAGGGAGGGAGAGTGTGAGAGGCAGTGAGAGAGAGGGAGAGTGAGAGAGAGGGAGAGGGGGAGAGGGAGAGGGAGAGAGGGAGAGGGAGAAAGTGGGAGGGAGAGTGTGAGAATGAGAGGGAGAGTGAGACAGAGAGAGGGAGAGGGAGAGAGGTGGGAGAGAGAGAGAGAGTGAGAGGGAGAGAGGGAGAAGGAGAGAGAGTGAGAGGGAGAGAGTGAGAGAGCGAGAGAGGGAGAGTGTGAGAGGTAGAGAGTTGGAGTGAGAGCGAGTGGGAGCGAGTGGGAGGGAGAGAGGGAGAGGGAGAGAGATAGAGGGAGAGAGTGAGAGGGAGAGAGAGGGAGAGAGGCAGTGAGAGAGTGAGAGATGGAGAGAGTGAGAGAGATAGAGGGAGAGAGTGAGAGGGAGAGAGGGAGAGAGATAAATGGAGAGAGTGAGAGGGAGAGAGAGGGAGAGAGACAGTGATAGAGTGAGAGAGAGCGGGAGAGAGGGAGAGGGAGAGAGGGAGAGAGAGAGAGAGTGCGAGAGAGTAAGAGTAAGAGTGAGAGGGAGAGGGAGAGAGTGAGAGTGAGAGTGAGAGTGAGAGTGAGAGTGAGAGTGAGAGTGAGTGAGAGAGTGAGAGAGTGTGAGGGAGAGAGGGAGAGAGGGAGAGAGGGAGAGAGGGAGAGTCTGAAAGTGAGAGAGTGAGAGAGTGCGAGGGAGAGAGGGAGAGAGTGAGAGAGTGAGAGTCAGAAAGTGAGAGAGTGAGAGAGTGCGAGTGACAGAGTGAGAGAGTGAGATGGAGAGAGGGAGAGGGAGAGAGTGAGAGGGAAAGAGAGAGAGGGAGAGAGTGAGAAGGAGAGAGTGAGAGGGAGAGAGACAGTGAGAGTGACAGAGTGAGAGAGAGAGATAGAATGAAAGAGTGAGAGCGAGTGTCAGAGAGGGAGAGGGTGAGAGGGTGAGACTGAGAGGGAGAGAGAGGTGGAGAGAGTGAAAGAGAGAGAGGGAGAGAGTGAGAGGGAGAGAGAGAGAGAGGGAGATGTTGAGAGTGAGAGGGAGAGAGATAGAGGGAGAGGGGGAGAGAGTGAGAGAGAGGGAGGGAGTGACAGAGAGGGAGAGAGTGAGAGGGAGAGAGAGAGAGGGAGATATTGAGAGCGAGAGAGATAGAGGGAGAGGGGGAGAGAGTGAGAAAGAGAGAGGGAGTGACGGAGAGGGAGAGAGTGAGAGGGAGAGAGGGAGAGGGAGAGGGAGTAAGAGGTAGAGAGGGAGATGGAGTGAGGGAGAGGGAGAGAGAGAGAGAGGGAGAGGGAGAGGAAGTAAGAGGGAGAGAGAGAGAGGAATGTGAGGGAGAGAGGGAGAGGGAGAGAGATAGAGGGAGAGGGAGAGGAGGAGAGGGAGAGCGTCAGAGGGAGAGAGTAAGAGGGAGAGAAAGAGAGATAGAGGGAGAGAGTGAGAGGGATAGTGAGGGAGAGAGACAGGGAGAGAGATAGAGGTAGAGAGTGAGTGGTAGAGAGATAGAGGGCGAGAGTGAGAGGGAGCGAGTGAGAGCAAGAGAGAGAGAGAGGGAGAGAGTGAGAGAGGGGGAGAGTGAGATAGGGAGAGAGGGAGAGATAGGGAGGGAGAGAGGGAGAGGGAGAGAGAGAGTGAGTGAGAGGGAGAGAGAGGGAGGAAGAGAGGGAGAGTGTGAGAGTCAGCGAGAGAGAGGGAGAGTGGGAGAGAGGGAGAGGGAGAAAGTGAGAGGGAGAGGGAGAGTGTGAGAATGAGAGGGAGAGGGAGAGGGAGAGAGGTGGGAGAGGGAGAGAGATAGAGGGAGAGAGTGAGAGGGAGAGAGGGGGAGAGAGAGAGTGAGACAGAGATGGAGAGAGAGAGAGAGATAGATGGAGAGAGTGAGAGGGAGAAAGGGAGAGGGAGAGAGATAGACGGAGAGAGTGAGAGGGAGAGAGAGGGAGAGAGACAGTGATAGAGTGAGAGAGAGTTGGAGAGCGAGCGGGAGAGAGGGAGAGAGTGAGAGAGAGAGGGAGAGAGAGAGAGAGAGTGAGAGGGAGAGAGGGTGAGGAAGAGAGGGAGAGAGAGAGTGCGAGGGTGAGAGTAAGAGTGAGAGGGAGAGGAAGAGAGTGAGAGTGAGAGAGTGCGAGTGAGAGAGTGCGAGTGAGAGAGTGAGAGAGTGAGAGGGAGAGAGGGAGAGAGGGGGAGAGTGAGAGAGCGAGAGAGTGAGAGAGTGAGAGAGTGCGAGTGACAGAGTGAGAGAGGGAGAGGGGGAGAGGGGGAGAGGGGGAGAGGGAGAGAGTGACAGAGTGAGAGAGTGACAGAGTGACAGAGTGACAGAGTGAGAGAGTGAGAGAGTGAGAGAGTGACAGAGTGACAGAGTGAGAGAGTGAGAGAGTGACAGAGTGAGAGGGAGAGAGGGAGAGAGGGAGTGAGGGAGAGAGGGAAAGAGGGAGAGAGTGAGAGAGTGAGAGAGTGACAGAGTGAGGGGGAGAGGGGGAGAGGGGGAGAGGGAGAGAGGGAGAGAGGGAGAGAGTGAGAGAGTGACAGAGTGACAGAGTGAGAGATTGAGAGAGTGAGAGTGACAGAGTGACAGAGTGACAGACGGAGAGGGATAGAGATAGAGATAGAGATAGAGGGGGAGAGGGAGAGATAGGGAGGAAGAGAAGGAGAGTGTGAGAGGCATCGAGAGAGAGGGAGAGAGAGGGAGCGGGGGATAGGGAGAAAGTGAGAGGGAGAGTGTGAGAATGAGAGGGAGAGTGAGACAGAGAGAGGGAGAGGGAGAAAGGTGGGAGAGAGAGAGAGTGATAGGGAGAGAGGGAGAGAGGGAGAGTGTGAGAGGTAGAGAGTTGGAGTGAGAGTGAGTAGGAGAGAGTGGGAGGGAGAGAGGTAGAGCGAGAGAGATAGAGGGAGAGAGTGAGAGGGAGAGAGAGGGAGAGAGACAGTGAGAGAGTGAGAGAGAGATGGAGAGAGTGAGAGAGATAGAGGGAGAGAGTGAGAGAGATAGAGGGAGAGAGTGAGAGGGCGAGAGATAGACAGGGAGAGTGAGAGGGAGAGAGAGGTAGAGAGACAGTGATAGAGTGAGAGAGAGATGGAGAGAGCGGGAGAGCGGGAGAGAGGAAGAGAGTGAAAGAGAGAGTGAGAGGGAGAGAGAGAGAGAGTGAGAGGGAGAGGAAGAGAGAGAGGGAGAGTGCGAGGGAGAGAGGAGAGTGAGAGGGAGAGGGAGAGGGAGAGAGTGAGAGAGTGAGAGAGTGCGAGATTGAGAGATTGAGAAAGTGAGAGAGTGAGAGAGTGATAGAGTGAGAGAGTGAGAGAGTGCGAGTAACAGAGGGAGAGAGGGAGAGAGAGAGAGACAGAGAGAGGGAGAGAGGGAGAGAGGGAGAGACGAAGAGACGAAGAGACGGATAGAGATAGAGGGGGAGAGGGAGAGAGAGAGATTGAGAGAGTGAGACGGAGCGAGAGAGCGAGAGAGAGGGAGAGGGACAGATTGAGTGCGAGAGAGATTGAGGGAGAGAGTGAGGGAGACAGAGGGAGAGAGGGAGAGGGAGAGAGAGAGGGAGAGACTGAGAGTGAGAGGGTGAGACTGAGAGGAAGAGAGTAAGAGAGAGTGGGAGAGGGACAGAGTGAGAGGTAGAGAGATAGAATGAGAGAGTGAGAGCAAGAGTGAGAGGGGGAGAGAGTGAAAGGGAGCGAGTGAGAGGGAGAGAGAGCAGGAGAAAAGGAGAGGGAGAGAGATAGGTGGAGAGAGGGAGAGGGAGAGAGTGAGAGGGAGAGTGTGAGAGCAGAGAGTGAAAGAGAGGGAGAGACTGAGGGAGAGAGAGGGTTAGGGAGAGATAGAGGGAGAGAGTGAGAGGGAGAGATATTGGGTGAGAGTGAGTTTGAAAGAGATAGAATGAGAGAGTGAGAGCGAGAGTGTGAGAGGGAGAGAGTGAGAGGGAGAGAGAGAGAGAGAGCGTGCGAGGGAGAGAGTAAGATTGAAAGATAGAGGGAGACAGTGAGAGTGAGAGAGTGCGAGTGAGAGAGTGAGAGAGTGAGAGAGTGAGAGAGTGAGAGGGAGAGAGGGAGAGAGGGAGAGAGTGCAGGAGAGAGGGAGACGGAGAGATAGATGGAGAGAGGGAGAGGGATAGTGAGGGAGAGAGAGAGAGAGGGCGAGAGATAGAGGAAGAGGGTGAGAGGAAGAGAGATAGAGGGAGAGAGTAAGAGGGAGAGGGAGAGAGTGAGAGTGAGAGTGTGAGAGAGTAAGAGTGTGAGAGAGTGATAGGTAGAGAGGGAGAGGGATAGAGATAGAGGGAGAGGGAGTGGGTGAGAGGGAGAGAGTGAGACTGAGAGGGAGAGACAGGGAGTGCGAGGGAGAGAGTAAGAGTGAGAGGGAGAGGGGAGAGGGAGAGAGGGAGAGAGAGAGAGAGGGAGAGATAGAGGGAGAGAGTGAGAGGGATAGTGAGGGAGAGAGAGAGGAAGAGAGATAGAGTGAGAGGGAGAGGGAGGGGGTGAGAGGGAGAGAGTGAGAGGGAGAGAGTGAGAGGGAGAGAGAGAGGGAGTGAGAGGGAGAGAGGGAGAGAGATAGAGGGAGAGACTGAGGGAGAGAGAGAGGGAGAGATAGAGGGAGAGAGGGAGAGAGTGAATGGGAGACAGTGAGGAAGAGTAACGGAGAGAGAGGGAGAGAGGGAGAGGAAGAGATAGAGGGAGAGGGAGAGGAGGAGAGGGAGAGCGTCAGAGGGAGAGAGTAAGAGGGAGAGAAAGAGAGATAGAGGGAGAGAGTGAGAGGGATAGTGAGGGAGAGAGACAGGGAGAGAGATAGAGGTAGAGGGTGAGTGGCAGAGAGATAGAGGGCGAGAGTGAGAGGGAGCGAGTGAGAGCAAGAGAGAGAGAGAGGGAGAGAGTGAGAGAGGGGGAGAGTGAGATAGGGAGAGAGGGAGAGATAGGGAGGGAGAGAGGGAGAGGGAGAGAGAGTGAGTGAGAGGGAGAGAGAGGGAGGAAGAGAGGGAGATTGTGAGAGGCAGCGAGAGAGAGGGAGAGTGGGAGAGAGGGAGAGGGAGAAAGTGAGAGGGAGAGAGGGAGAGTGTGAGAATGAGAGGGAGAGTGAGGCAGAGAGAGGGAGAGGGAGAGAGGTGGGAGAGAGAGAGAGTGAGAGGGAGAAGGAGAGAGAGTGAGAGGGAGAGAGGGAGAGTGTGAGAGGGAGAGAGTTGGAGTGAGAGTGAGTGGGGTAGAGAGGGAGAGGGAGAGAGATAGAGGGAGAGAGTGAGAGGGAGAGAGAGGGAGAGAGACAGTGAGAGAGTGAGAGGGGGAGAGGGAGAGGGAGAGGGAGATAGACGGAGAGAGTGAGAGGGAGAGAGAGGGAGAGAGACAGTGATAGAGTGAGAGAGAGTTGGAGAGAGAGCGGGAGAGAGGGAGAGAGAGAGAGTGAGAGGGAGAGAGAGAGTGAGAGTGAGAGGGAGAGAGGGAGAGGAGAGAGAGAGAGATAGAGAGTGCGAGGGTGAGAGTAAGAGTGAGAGGAAGAGAGTGAGAGTGAGAGAGTGCGAGTGAGAGAGTGAGAGACTGTGAGAGGGAGAGAGGGAGAGAGGGAGAGAGGGAGAGGCAGCGAGAGAGAGGGACAGGGAGAGAGTGAGAGCGAGAAAGTGAGAGGGAGAGTGTGAGAATCAGAGGGAGAGTGAGACAGAGGGAGAGAGGTGGGAGAGAGAGAGAGTGAGAGGGAGAGAGGGAGAAGGAGAGAGAGAGGGAGAGACTGAGAGTGAGAGGGTGAGACTGAGAGGGAGAGAGTATGAGAGAGGGGCAGAGGGACAGAGTGAGAGGTAGAGAGATAGAATGAGAGAGTGAGAGAGGGAGAGACGAAGAGACGAAGAGACGGATAGAGATAGAGGGGGAGAGGGAGAGAGAGAGATGGAGAGAGTGAGACGGAGCGAGAGAGCGAGAGAGAGGGAGAGGGACAGATTGAGTGCGAGAGAGATTGAGGGAGAGAGTGAGGGAGACAGAGGGAGAGAGGGAGAGGGAGAGAGAGAGGGAGAGACTGAGAGTGAGAGGGTGAGACTGAGAGGAAGAGAGTAAGAGAGAGTGGGAGAGGGACAGAGTGAGAGGTAGAGAGATAGAATGAGAGAGTGAGAGCAAGAGTGAGAGGAGGAGAGAGTGAAAGGGAGCGAGTGAGAGGGAGAGAGAGCAGGAGAAAAGGAGAGGGAGAGAGATAGGTGGAGAGAGGGAGAGGGAGAGAGTGAGAGGGAGAGTGTGAGAGCAGAGAGTGAAAGAGAGGGAGAGACTGAGGGAGAGAGAGGGATCGGGAGAGATGGAGGGAGAGAGTGAGAGGGAGAGATATTGGGTGAGAGTGAGTTTGAAAGAGATAGAATGAGAGAGTGAGAGCGAGAGTGTGAGAGGGAGAGAGTGAGAGGGAGAGAGAGAGAGAGAGCGTGCGAGGGAGAGAGTAAGATTGAAAGATAGAGGGAGACAGTGAGAGTGAGAGAGTGCGAGTGAGAGAGTGAGAGAGTGAGAGAGTGAGAGAGTGAGAGGGAGAGAGGGAGAGAGGGAGAGAGTGCGGGAGAGAGGGAGACGGAGAGATAGATGGAGAGAGGGAGAGGGATAGTGAGGGAGAGAGAGAGAGAGGGCGAGAGATAGAGGAAGAGGGTGAGAGGAAGAGAGATAGAGGGAGAGAGTAAGAGGGAGAGGGAGAGAGTGAGAGTGAGAGTGTGAGAGAGTAAGAGTGTGAGAGAGTGATAGGTAGAGAGGGAGAGGGATAGAGATAGAGGGAGAGGGAGTGGGTGAGAGGGAGAGAGTGAGACTGAGAGGGAGAGACAGGGAGTGCGAGGGAGAGAGTAAGAGTGAGAGGGAGAGGGGAGAGGGAGAGAGGGAGAGAGAGAGAGAGGGAGAGATAGAGGGAGAGAGTGAGAGGGATAGTGAGGGAGAGAGAGAGGAAGAGAGATAGAGTGAGAGGGAGAGGGAGGGGGTGAGAGGGAGAGAGTGAGAGGGAGAGAGTGAGAGGGAGAGAGAGAGGGAGTGAGAGGGAGAGAGGGAGAGAGATAGAGGGAGAGACTGAGGGAGAGAGAGAGGGAGAGATAGAGGGAGAGAGGGAGAGAGTGAATGGGAGACAGTGAGGAAGAGTAACGGAGAGAGAGGGAGAGAGGGAGAGGAAGAGATAGAGGGAGAGGGAGAGGAGGAGAGGGAGAGCGTCAGAGGGAGAGAGTAAGAGGGAGAGAAAGAGAGATAGAGGGAGAGAGTGAGAGGGATAGTGAGGGAGAGAGACAGGGAGAGAGATAGAGGTAGAGGGTGAGTGGCAGAGAGATAGAGGGCGAGAGTGAGAGGGAGCGAGTGAGAGCAAGAGAGAGAGAGAGGGAGAGAGTGAGAGAGGGGGAGAGTGAGATAGGGAGAGAGGGAGAGATAGGGAGGGAGAGAGGGAGAGGGAGAGAGAGTGAGTGAGAGGGAGAGAGAGGGAGGAAGAGAGGGAGAGTGTGAGAGGCAGCGAGAGAGAGGGAGAGTGGGAGAGAGGGAGAGGGAGAAAGTGAGAGGGAGAGAGGGAGAGTGTGAGAATGAGAGGGAGAGTGAGGCAGAGAGAGGGAGAGGGAGAGAGGTGGGAGAGAGAGAGAGTGAGAGGGAGAAGGAGAGAGAGTGAGAGGGAGAGAGGGAGAGTGTGAGAGGGAGAGAGTTGGAGTGAGAGTGAGTGGGGTAGAGAGGGAGAGAGATAGAGGGAGAGAGTGAGAGGGAGAGAGAGGGAGAGAGACAGTGAGAGAGTGAGAGGGGGAGAGGGAGAGGGAGAGGGAGATAGACGGAGAGAGTGAGAGGGAGAGAGAGGGAGAGAGACAGTGATAGAGTGAGAGAGAGTTGGAGAGAGAGCGGGAGAGAGGGAGAGAGAGAGAGTGAGAGAGAGAGTGAGAGTGAGAGGGAGAGAGGGAGAGGAGAGAGAGAGAGAGAGAGTGCGAGGGTGAGAGTAAGAGTGAGAGGAAGAGAGTGAGAGTGAGAGAGTGCGAGTGAGAGAGTGAGAGACTGTGAGAGGGAGAGAGGGAGAGAGGGAGAGAGGGAGAGGCAGCGAGAGAGAGGGACAGGGAGAGAGTGAGAGCGAGAAAGTGAGAGGGAGAGTGTGAGAATCAGAGGGAGAGTGAGACAGAGGGAGAGAGGTGGGAGAGAGAGAGAGTGAGAGGGAGAGAGGGAGAAGGAGAGAGAGAGGGAGAGACTGAGAGTGAGAGGGTGAGACTGAGAGGGAGAGAGTATGAGAGAGGGGCAGAGGGACAGAGTGAGAGGTAGAGAGATAGAATGAGAGAGTGAGAGCGAGAGTGAGAGGGGGAGAGAGTGAAAGGGAGCGAGTGAGAGTGAGGGAGAGCAGGAGAAAAGGAGAGGGAGAGAGATAGATGGCGAGAGGGAGAGGGAGAGAGTGAGAGGGAGAGTGTGAGAGCAGAGAGTGAAAGAGAGGGAGAGAGAGCGGGAGAGAGAGATAGATAGAGGGAGAGACTGAGGGAGAGAGAGGGACAGGGAGAGATAGAGGGAGAGAGTGAGATGGAGAGATATTGGGTGAGAGTGAGTGTGAAAGAGATAGAATGAGAGAGTGAGAGCGAGAGAGTGAGAGGGAGAGAGTGAGAGGGAGAGAGAGAGAGAGAGTGCGAGGGAGAGAGTAAGATTGAAAGGGAGAGGGAGACAGTGAGAGTGAGAGAGTGCGACTGAGAGAGTGAGAGAGTGAGAGAGTGAGAGGGAGAGAGGGAGAGAGGGAGAGAGTGCGGGAGAGAGGGAGACGGAGAGATAGATGGAGAGAGGGAGAGGGATAGTGAGGGAGAGAGAGAGAGGGCGAGAGATAGAGGAAGAGGGTGAGAGGAAGAGAGATAGAGGGAGAGAGTAAGAGGGAGAGGGAGAGAGAGAGAGTGAGAGTGTGAGAGAGTAAGTGTGTGAGAGAGTGATAGGTAGAGAGGGAGAGGGATAGAGATAGAGATAGAGGGAGAGGGAGGGGGTGAGAGGGAGAGAGTGAGACTGAGAGGGAGAGAGAGGGAGTGCGAGGGAGAGAGTAAGAGTGAGAGGGAGAGGGGAGAGGGAGACAGGGAGAGAGAGAGAGAGGGAGAGGTAGAGGGAGAGAGTGAGAGGGATAGTGAGGGAGAGAGAGGAAGAGAGATAGAGTGAGAGGGAGAGAGAGGGGGTGAGAGGGAGAGAGTGAGAGGGAGAGAGTGAGAGGGAGAGAGAGAGGGAGTGAGAGGGAGAGAGGGAGAGGGAGAGATAGAGGGAGAGACTGAGGGAGAGCGAGAGGGAGAGATAGAGGGAGAGAGTGAATGGGAGAGAGTGAGGAAGAGTAACGGAGAGAGAGGGAGAGGGGGAGAGGGAGAGATAGAGGGAGAGGGAGAGGAGGAGAGGGAGAGCGTCAGAGGGAGAGAGTAAGAGGGAGAGAAAGAGAGATAGAGGGAGAGAGTGAGAGGGATAGTGAGGGAGAGAGACAGGGAGAGAGATAGAGGTAGAGGGTGAGTGGTAGAGAGATAGAGGGCGAGAGTGAGAGGGAGCGAGTGAGAGCAAGAGAGAGAGAGAGGGAGAGAGTGAGAGAGGGGGAGAGTGAGATAGGGAGAGAGGGGGAGATAGTGAGGGAGAGAGGGAGAGGGAGAGAGGGTGAGTGAGAGGGAGAGAGAGGGAGGAAGAGAGGGAGAGTGTGAGAGGCAGCGAGAGAGAGGGAGAGTGGGAGAGAGGGAGAGGGAGAAAGTGAGAGGGAGAGTGTGAGAATGAGAGGGAGAGTGAGGCAGAGAGAGGGAGAGGGAGAGAGGTGGGAGAGAGAGAGTGAGAGGGAGAAGGAGAGAGAGTGAGAGGGAGAGAGGGAGAGAGGGAGTGTGAGAGGTAGAGAGTTGTAGTGAGAGTGAGTGGGGGAGAGAGGGAGAGGGAGAGAGATAGAGGGAGAGAGTGAGAGGGAGAGAGAGGGAGAGAGACAGTGAGAGAGTGAGAGGGAGAGAGGGAGAGGGAGAGAGATAGACGGAGAGAGTGAGAGGGAGAGAGAGGGAGAGAGACAGTGATAGAGTGAGAGAGAGTTGGAGAGAGAGCGGGAGAGAGGGAGAGAGAGAGAGTGAGAGGCAGAGAGAGAAAGAGAATGAGAGGGAGAGAGGGAGAGGAGAGAGAGAGAGAGAGAGTGCGAGGGTGAGAGTAAGAGTGAGAGGGAGAGGGAGAGAGTGAGAGTGAGAGAGTGCGAGTGAGAGAGTGAGAGAGTGTGAGAGGGAGAGAGGGAGAGAGGGAAAGGCAGCGAGAGAGAGGGACAGGGAGAGAGTGAGAGCGAGAAAGTGAAAGGGAGAGTGTGAGAATGAGAGGGAGAGTGAGACAGAGAGAGAGAGGTGGGAGAGAGAGAGAGTGAGAGGGAGAGAGGGAGAAGGAGAGAGACTGAGAGGCAGAGAGAGTGAGAGGGAGAGAGGGAGAGTGTGAGAGGTAGAGAGTTGGAGTGAGAGTGAGTGGGAGAGAGTGGGAGGGAGAGAGGGAGAGGGAGAGAGAGGGAGAGAGACAGTGAGAGAGTGAGAGAGAGATGGAGAGAGTGAGAGAGATAGAGGGAGAGAGTGAGAGAGATAGAGGGAGAGAGTGAGAGAGTGAGAGAGTCAGAAAGTGAGAGAGTCAGAACGTGAGAGAGTGAGAGAGCGAGAGATTGAGAGAGTGCGAGTGAGAGAGTGAGAGGGTGAGAGGGAGAGAGGGAGAGGGAGAGAGGGAGAGAGGGTGAGAGGTTGGGAGGGTGAGAGGGTGAGAGGGAGAGAGGGAGAGAGGGAGAGGGAGAGGGACAGATTGAGTGCGAGAGAGATTGAGGGAGAGAGTGAGGGAGACAGAGGGAGAGAGGGAGAGGGAGAGAGAGAGGGAGAGACTGAGAGTGAGAGGGTGAGACTGAGAGGGAGAGAGTAAGAGAGAGGGGGAGAGGGACAGAGTGAGAGGTGGAGAGATAGAATGAGAGAGTGAGAGCGAGAGTGAGAGGGGGAGAGAGTGAAAGGGAGCGAGTGAGGGGGAGAGAGAGCAGGAGAAAAGGAGAGGGAGAGAGATAGAGGGAGAGAGGGAGAGGGAGAGGGAGAGAGGGAGAGAGTGAGAGAGTGAGAGGGAGAGTGTGAGAGCAGAGAGTGAAAGGGAGAGAGTGAGAGGGAGGGAGAGATGGAGAGTGAGAGAGTGAGAGGGAGAGAGGGAGAGGGAGAGAGGGAGAGGGAGAGAGATAGAGGGAGAGACTGAGGGAGAGAGAGGGAGAGATAGAGGGAGAGAGGGAGAGGGATAGAGATAGAGGGGGAGAGGGAGAGAGAGAGATGGAGAGAGTGAGGCGGAGAGAGAGGGAGAGTGTGAGAGGCAGTGAGAGAGAGGGAGAGTGAGAGAGAGGGAGAGGGGGAGAGGGAGAGGGAGAGAGGGAGAGAGGGAGAGGGAGAAAGTGGGAGGGAGAGTGTGAGAATGAGAGGGAGAGTGAGACAGAGAGAGGGAGAGGGAGAGAGATGGGAGAGAGAGAGAGTGAGAGGGAGAGAGGGAGAAGGAGAGAGAGTGAGAGGGAAAGAGTGAGAGAGGGAGAGAGGGAGAGTGTGAGAGGTAGAGAGTTGGAGTGAGAGCGAGTGGGAGAGAGTGGGAGGGAGAGAGGGAGAGAGATAGAGGGAGAGAGTGAGAGGGAGAGAGAGGGAGAGAGGCAGTGAGAGAGTGAGAGATGGAGAGAGTGAGAGAGATAGAGGGAGAGAGTGAGAGGGAGAGAGGGAGAGAGATAGATGGAGAGAGTGAGAGGTAGAGAGAGGGAGGGAGACAGTGATAGAGTGAGAGAGAGATGGAGAGAGAGCGGAAGAGAGGGAGAGGGAGAGAGGGAGAGGAAGAGAGAGAGAGTGCGAGGGAGAGAGTAAGAGTAAGAGTGAGAGGGAGAGAGTGAGAGTGAGAGTGAGAGAGTGAGAGTGCGAGGGAGAGAGGGAGAGAGGGAGAGTCAGAAAGTGAGAGAGTGAGAGAGTGCGAGGGAGAGAGGGAGAGAGTGAGAGTCAGAAAGTGAGAGAGTGAGAGAGTGCGAGTGAGAGAGTGAGATGGAGAGAGGGAGAGGGAGAGAGTGAGCGGGAAAGAGAGAGAGGGAGAGAGTGAAAAGGAGAGAGTGAGAGGGAGAGAGACAGTGAGAGTGACAGAGTGAGAGTGAGAGAGATAGAATGAAAGAGTGAGAGCGAGTGTGAGAGAGTGAGAGGGTGAAACTGAGAGGGAGAGAGAGGTGGAGAGAGTGAAAGAGAGAGAGAGGGAGAGAGTGAGAGGGAGAGACAGAGAGGGAGATGTTGAGAGCGAGAGAGTGAGAGGGAGAGAGATAGAGGGAGAGGGGGAGAGAGTGAGAGAGAGGGAGGGACGGAGAGGGAGAGAGTGAGAGGGAGAGAGGGAGAGGGAGAGGGAGTAAGAGGTAGAGAGGGAGATGGAGTGAGGGAGAGGGAGAGAGAGAGAGAGGAGAGGGAGAGGAAGTAAGAGGGAGAGAGAGAGGAATGTGAGGGAGAGAGGGAGAGGGAGAGAGATAGAGGGAGAGGGAGAGGAGGAGAGGGAGAGCGTCAGAGGGAGAGAGTAAGAGGGAGAGAAAGAGAGATAGAGGGAGAGAGTGAGAGGGATAGTGAGGGAGAGAGACAGTGAGAGAGTGAGAGGGGGAGAGGGAGAGGGAGATAGACGGAGAGAGTGAGAGGGAGAGAGAGGGAGAGAGACAGTGATAGAGTGAGAGAGAGTTGGAGAGAGAGCGGGAGAGTGGGAGAGAGAGAGAGTGAGAGGGAGAGAGAGAGTGAGAGTGAGAGGGAGAGAGGGAGAGAAGAGAGAGAGAGAGTGCGAGGGTGAGAGTAAGAGTGAGAGGAAGAGAGTGAGAGTGAGAGAGTGCGAGTGAGAGAGTGAGAGACTGTGAGAGGGAGAGAGGGAGAGAGGGAGAGGCAGCGAGAGAGAGGGACAGGGAGAGAGTGAGAGCGAGAAAGTGAGAGGGAGAGTGTGAGAATCAGAGGGAGAGTGAGACAGAGGGAGAGAGGTGGGAGAGAGAGAGAGTGAGAGGGAGAGAGGGAGAAGGAGAGAGAGAGGGAGAGACTGAGAGTGAGAGGGTGAGACTGAGAGGGAGAGAGTATGAGAGAGGGGCAGAGGGACAGAGTGAGAGGTAGAGAGATAGAATGAAAGAGTGAGAGCGAGAGTGAGAGGGGGAGAGAGTGAAAGGGAGCGAGTGAGAGGGAGAGAGAGCAGGAGAAAAGGAGAGGGAGAGAGATAGATGGCGAGAGGGAGAGGGAGAGAGTGAGAGGGAGAGTGTGAGAGCAGAGAGTGAAAGAGAGGGAGAGAGAGCGGGAGAGAGGGAGAGGGAGATAGATAGAGGGAGAGACTGAGGGAGAGAGAGGGACAGGGAGAGATAGAGGGAGAGAGTGAGATGGAGAGATATTGGGTGAGAGTGAGTGTGAAAGAGATAGAATGAGAGAGTGAGAGCGAGAGAGTGAGAGGGAGAGAGTGAGAGGGAGAGAGAGAGAGAGAGTGCGAGGGAGAGAGTAAGATTGAAAGGGAGAGGGAGACAGTGAGAGTGAGAGAGTGCGACTGAGAGAGTGAGAGAGTGAGAGAGTGAGAGGGAGAGAGGGAGAGAGGGAGAGAGTGCGGGAGAGAGGGAGACGGAGAGATAGATGGAGAGAGGGAGAGGGATAGTGAGGGAGAGAGAGAGAGGGCGAGAGATAGAGGAAGAGGGTGAGAGGAAGAGAGATAGAGGGAGAGAGTAAGAGGGAGAGAGAGAGAGTGAGAGTGTGAGAGAGTAAGTGTGTGAGAGAGTGATAGGTAGAGAGGGAGAGGGATAGAGATAGAGATAGAGGGAGAGGGAGGGGGTGAGAGGGAGAGAGTGAGACTGAGAGGGAGAGAGAGGGAGTGCGAGGGAGAGAGTAAGAGTGAGAGGGAGAGGGGAGAGGGAGACAGGGAGAGAGAGAGAGAGGGAGAGATAGAGGGAGAGAGTGAGAGGGATAGTGAGGGAGAGAGAGAGGAAGAGAGATAGAGTGAGAGGGAGAGGGACGGGGTGAGAGGGAGAGAGTGAGAGGGAGAGAGTGAGAGGGAGAGAGAGAGGGAGTGAGAGGGAGAGAGGGAGAGGGAGAGATAGAGGGAGAGACTGAGGGAGAGCGAGAGGGAGAGATAGAGGGAGAGAGTGAATGGGAGAGAGTGAGGAAGAGTAACGGAGAGAGAGGGAGAGAGGGAGAGGGAGAGATAGAGGGAGAGGGAGAGGAGGAGAGGGAGAGCGTCAGAGGGAGAGAGTAAGAGGGAGAGAAAGAGAGATAGAGGGAGAGAGTGAGAGGGATAGTGAGGGAGAGAGACAGGGAGAGAGATAGAGGTAGAGGGTGAGTGGTAGAGAGATAGAGGGCGAGAGTGAGAGGGAGCGAGTGAGAGCAAGAGAGAGAGAGAGGGAGAGAGTGAGAGAGGGGGAGAGTGAGATAGGGAGAGAGGGGGAGATAGGGAGGGAGAGAGGGAGAGGGAGAGAGGGTGAGTGAGAGGGAGAGAGAGGGAGGAAGAGAGGGAGAGTGTGAGAGGCAGCGAGAGAGAGGGAGAGTGGGAGAGAGGGAGAGGGAGAAAGTGAGAGGGAGAGTGTGAGAATGAGAGGGAGAGTGAGGCAGAGAGAGGGAGAGGGAGAGAGGTGGGAGAGAGAGAGAGTGAGAGGGAGAAGGAGAGAGAGTGAGAGGGAGAGAGGGAGAGAGGGAGAGTGTGAGAGGTAGAGAGTTGTAGTGAGAGTGAGTGGGGGAGAGAGGGAGAGGGAGAGAGATAGAGGGAGAGAGTGAGAGGGAGAGAGAGGGAGAGAGACAGTGAGAGAGTGAGAGGGAGAGAGGGAGAGGGAGAGAGATAGACGGAGAGAGTGAGAGGGAGAGAGAGGGAGAGAGACAGTGATAGAGTGAGAGAGAGTTGGAGAGAGAGCGGGAGAGAGGGAGAGAGAGAGAGTGAGAGGGAGAGAGAGAAAGAGAATGAGAGGGAGAGAGGGAGAGGAGAGAGAGAGAGAGAGAGTGCGAGGGTGAGAGTAAGAGTGAGAGGGAGAAGGAGAGAGTGAGAGTGAGAGAGTGCGAGTGAGAGAGTGAGAGAGTGTGAGAGGGAGAGAGGGAGAGAGGGAAAGGCAGCGAGAGAGAGGGACAGGGAGAGAGTGAGAGCGAGAAAGTGAAAGGGAGAGTGTGAGAATGAGAGGGAGAGTGAGACAGAGAGAGAGAGGTGGGAGAGAGAGAGAGTGAGAGGGAGAGAGGGAGAAGGAGAGAGAGTGAGAGGCAGAGAGAGTGAGAGGGAGAGAGGGAGAGTGTGAGAGGTAGAGAGTTGGAGTGAGAGTGAGTGGGAGAGAGTGGGAGGGAGAGAGGGAGAGGGAGAGAGAGAGAGGGAGAGAGACAGTGAGAGAGTGAGAGAGAGATGGAGAGAGTGAGAGAGATAGAGGGAGAGAGTGAGAGAGATAGAGGGAGAGAGTGAGAGAGTGAGAGAGTCAGAAAGTGAGAGAGTCAGAACGTGAGAGAGTGAGAGAGTGAGAGAGTGCGAGTGAGAGAGTGAGAGGGTGAGAGGGAGAGAGGGAGAGGGAGAGAGGGAGAGAGGGTGAGAGGTTGGGAGGGTGAGAGGGTGAGAGGGTGAGAGGGAGAGAGGGAGAGAGGGAGAGAGGGAGAGGGAGAGGGAGAGGGAGAGGGACAGATTGAGTGCGAGAGAGATTGAGGGAGAGAGTGAGGGAGACAGAGGGAGAGAGGGAGAGGGAGAGAGAGAGGGAGAGACTGAGAGTGAGAGGGTGAGACTGAGAGGGAGAGAGTAAGAGAGAGGGGGAGAGGGACAGAGTGAGAGGTGGAGAGATAGAATGAGAGAGTGAGAGCGAGAGTGAGAGGGGGAGAGAGTGAAAGGGAGCGATTGAGGGGGAGAGAGAGCAGGAGAAAAGGAGAGGGAGAGAGATAGAGGGAGAGAGGGAGAGGGAGAGGGAGAGAGTGAGAGAGTGAGAGGGAGAGTGTGAGAGCAGAGAGTGAAAGGGAGAGAGTGAGAGGGAGGGAGAGAGGGAGAGTGAGAGAGTGAGAGGGAGAGAGGGAGAGGGAGAGAGGGAGAGAGGGAGAGATAGAGGGAGAGAGGGAGAGGGATAGAGATAGAGTGGGAGAGGGAGAGAGAGAGATGGAGAGAGTGAGGCGGAGAGAGAGGGAGACTGTGAGAGGCAGTGAGAGAGAGGGAGAGTGAGAGAGAGGGAGAGGGGGAGAGGGAGAGGGAGAGAGGGAGAGAGGGAGAGGGAGAAAGTGGGAGGGAGAGTGTGAGAATGAGAGGGAGAGTGAGACAGAGAGAGGGAGAGGGAGAGAGATGGGAGAGAGAGAGAGAGTGAGAGGGAGAGAGGGAGAAGGAGAGAGAGTGAGAGGGAGAGAGTGAGAGAGGGAGAGAGGGAGAGTGTGAGAGGTAGAGAGTTGGAGTGAGAGCGAGTGGGAGAGAGTGGGAGGGAGAGAGGGAGAGAGATAGAGGGAGAGAGTGAGAGGGAGAGAGAGGGAGAGAGGCAGTGAGAGAGTGAGAGATGGAGAGAGTGAGAGAGATAGAGGGAGAGAGTGAGAGGGAGAGAGGGAGAGAGATAGATGGAGAGAGTGAGAGGTAGAGAGAGGGAGGGAGACAGTGATAGAGTGAGAGAGAGATGGAGAGAGAGCGGGAGAGAGGGAGAGGGAGAGAGGGAGAGGAAGAGAGAGAGAGAGAGTGCGAGGGAGAGAGTAAGAGTAAGAGTGAGAGGGAGAGAGTGAGAGTGAGAGTGAGAGAGTGAGAGTGCGAGGGAGAGAGGGAGAGAGGGAGAGTCAGAAAGTGAGAGAGTGAGAGAGTGCGAGGGAGAGAGGGAGAGAGTGAGAGTCAGAAAGTGAGAGAGTGAGAGAGTGCGAGTGAGAGAGTGAGATGGAGAGAGGGAGAGGGAGAGAGTGAGCGGGAAAGAGAGAGAGGGAGAGAGTGAAAAGGAGAGAGTGAGAGGGAGAGAGACAGTGAGAGTGACAGAGTGAGAGTGAGAGAGATAGAATGAAAGAGTGAGAGCGAGTGTGAGAGAGTGAGAGGGTGAAACTGAGAGGGAGAGAGAGGTGGAGAGAGTGAAAGAGAGAGAGAGGGAGAGAGTGAGAGGGAGAGACAGAGAGGGAGATGTTGAGAGCGAGAGAGTGAGAGGGAGAGAGATAGAGGGAGAGGGGGAGAGAGTGAGAGAGAGGGAGGGACGGAGAGGGAGAGAGTGAGAGGGAGAGAGGGAGAGGGAGAGGGAGTAAGAGGTAGAGAGGGAGATGGAGTGAGGGAGAGGGAGAGAGAGAGAGCGGAGAGGGAGAGGAAGTAAGAGGGAGAGAGAGAGGAATGTGAGGGAGAGAGGGAGAGGGAGAGAGATAGAGGGAGAGGGAGAGGAGGAGAGGGAGAGCGTCAGAGGGAGAGAGTAAGAGGGAGAGAAAGAGAGATAGAGGGAGAGAGTGAGAGGGATAGTGAGGGAGAGAGACAGGGAGGGAGATAGAGGTAGAGGGTGAGTGGTAGAGAGATAGAGGGTGAGAGTGAGAGGGAGCGAGTGAGAGCAAGAGAGAGAGAGAGGGAGAGAGTGAGAGAGGGAGAGTGAGATAGGGAGAGAGGGAGAGATAGGGAGGGAGAGAGGGAGAGGGAGTGAGAGAGTGAGAGAGTGAGAGAGAGGGAGGAAGAGAGGGAGAGTGTGAGAGTCAGCGAGAGAGATGGAGAGTGGGAGAAAGGGAGAGGGAGAAATTGAGAGGGAGAGGGAGAGTGTGAGAATGAGAGGGAGAGTGAGGCAGAAAGAGGGAGAGGGAGAGAGGGTGGAGAGATAGACTGAGAGGGAGAGAGTGAGAGAGGGAGAGAGGGAGACTGAGAGAGGTAGAGAGTTGGAGTGAGAGTGAGAGGGAGAGAGAGGGAGAGAGGCAGTGAGAGAGTGAGAGATGGAGAGAGTGAGAGAGATAGAGGGAGAGAGTGAGAGGGAGAGAGGGAGAGAGATAGATGGAGACAGTGAGAGGTAGAGAGAGGGAGGGAGACAGTGATAGAGTGAGAGAGAGATGGAGAGAGAGCGGGAGAGAGGGAGAGGGAGAGAGGGAGAGGGAGAGAGGGAGAGGAAGAGAGAGAGAGAGAGTGCGAGGGAGAGAGTAAGAGTAAGAGTGAGAGGGAGAGAGTGAGAGTGAGAGTGAGAGAGTGAGAGTGCGAGGGAGAGAGGGAGAGAGGGAGAGTCAGAAAGTGAGAGAGTGAGAGAGTGCGAGTGAGAGAGTGAGATGGAGAGAGGGAGAGGGAGAGAGTGAGCGGGAAAGAGAGAGAGGGAGAGAGTGAAAAGGAGAGAGTGAGAGGGAGAGAGACAGTGAGAGTGACAGAGTGAGAGTGAGAGAGATAGAATGAAAGAGTGAGAGCGAGTGTGAGAGAGTGAGAGGGTGAAACTTAGAGGGAGAGAGAGGTGGAGAGAGTGAAAGAGAGAGAGAGGGAGAGAGTGAGAGGGAGAGACAGAGAGGGAGATGTTGAGAGCGAGAGAGTGAGAGGGAGAGAGATAGAGGGAGAGGGGGAGAGAGTGAGAGAGAGGGAGGGACGGAGAGGGAGAGAGTGAGAGGGAGAGAGGGAGAGGGAGTAAGAGGTAGAGAGGGAGATGGAGTGAGGGAGAGGGAGAGAGAGAGAGCGGAGAGGGAGAGGAAGTAAGAGGGAGAGAGAGAGGAATGTGAGGGAGAGAGGGAGAGGGAGAGAGATAGAGGGAGAGGGAGAGGAGGAGAGGGAGAGCGTCAGAGGGAGAGAGTAAGAGGGAGAGAAAGAGAGATAGAGGGAGAGAGTGAGAGGGATAGTGAGGGAGAGAGACAGGGAGGGAGATAGAGGTAGAGGGTGAGTGGTAGAGAGATAGAGGGTGAGAGTGAGAGGGAGCGAGTGAGAGCAAGAGAGAGAGAGAGGGAGAGAGTGAGAGAGGGAGAGTGAGATAGGGAGAGAGGGAGAGATAGGGAGGGAGAGAGGGAGAGGGAGTGAGAGAGTGAGAGAGTGAGAGAGAGGGAGGAAGAGAGGGAGAGTGTGAGAGTCAGCGAGAGAGATGGAGAGTGGGAGAGAGGGAGAGGGAGAAATTGAGAGGGAGAGGGAGAGTGTGAGAATGAGAGGGAGAGTGAGGCAGAAAGAGGGAGAGGGAGAGAGGGGGGAGAGAGAGAGACTGAGAGGGAGAGAGTGAGAGAGGGAGAGAGGGAGACTGAGAGAGGTAGAGAGTTGGAGTGAGAGTGAGTGGGGGAGAGAGGGAGAGGGAGAGAGATAGAGGGAGAGAGTGAGAGGGAGAGAGTGAGAGGGAGAGAGAGGGAGAGAGAGAGTGAGACAGAGATGGAGAGAGAGAGAGAGATAGATGGAGAGAGTGAGAGGGAGAGAGGGAGAGGGAGAGATATAGACGGAGAGAGTGAGAGGGAGAGAGAGGGAGAGAGACAATGATAGAGTGAGAGAGAGTTGGAGAGAGAGCGGGAGAGAGGGAGCGAGTGAGAGAGGGAGGGAGAGAGAGAGAGAGAGTGAGAGGGAGAGAGGGAGAGGAAGAGAGAGAGAGAGAGAGTGCGAGGGTGAGAGTAAGAGTGAGAGGGAGAGGAAGAGAGTGAGAGTGAGAGAGTGCGAGTGAGAGAGTGAGAGAGTGAGAGAGTGAGAGGGAGAGAGGGAGAGAGGGGGAGAGTGAGAGAGCGAGAGAGTGAGAGAGTGCGAGTGAGAGAGTGCGAGTGACAGAGTGAGAGAGTGAGAGGGAGAGGGGGAGAGGGGGAGAGGGAGAGAGTGACAGAGTGACAGAGTGACAGAGTGACAGAGTGAGAGAGTGACAGAGTGACAGAGTGAGAGAGTGACAGAGTGAGAGAGTGACAGAGTGACAGAGTGACAGAGTGAGAGGGAGAGAGGGAGAGAGGGAGAGAGGGAAAGAGGGAGAGAGTGAGAGGGAGAGAGGGAGAGAGATAGATGGAGAGAGTGAGAGGTAGAGAGAGGGAGGGAGACAGTGATAGAGTGAGAGAGAGATGGAGAGAGAGCGGGAGAGAGGGAGAGGGAGAGAGGGAGAGGAAGAGAGAGAGAGAGAGTGCGAGGGAGAGAGTAAGAGTAAGAGTGAGAGGGAGAGAGTGAGAGTGAGAGTGAGAGAGTGAGAGTGCGAGGGAGAGAGGGAGAGAGGGAGAGAGGGAGAGTCAGAAAGTGAGAGAGTGAGAGAGTGCGAGGGAGAGAGTGAGAGTCAGAAAGTGAGAGAGTGAGAGAGTGCGAGTGAGAGAGTGAGATGGAGAGAGGGAGAGGGAGAGAGTGAGCGGGAAAGAGAGAGAGGGAGAGAGTGAAAAGGAGAGAGTGAGAGGGAGAGAGACAGTGAGAGTGACAGAGTGAGAGTGAGAGAGATAGAATGAAAGAGTGAGAGCGAGTGTGAGAGAGTGAGAGGGTGAAACTGAGAGGGAGAGAGAGGTGGAGAGAGCGAAAGAGAGAGAGAGGGAGAGAGTGAGAGGGAGAGACAGAGAGGGAGATGTTGAGAGCGAGAGAGTGAGAGGGAGAGAAATAGAGGGAGAGGGGGAGAGAGTGAGAGAGAGGGAGGGACGGAGAGGGAGAGAGTGAGAGGGAGAGAGGGAGAGGGAGAGGGAGTAAGAGGTAGAGAGGGAGATGGAGTGAGGGAGAGGGAGAGAGAGAGAGAGGAGAGGGAGAGGAAGTAAGAGGGAGAGAGAGAGGAATGTGAGGGAGAGAGGGAGA
Organism: Scyliorhinus torazame; assembly: GCF_047496885.1. Classification (NCBI taxonomy): domain Eukaryota; kingdom Metazoa; phylum Chordata; class Chondrichthyes; order Carcharhiniformes; family Scyliorhinidae; genus Scyliorhinus; species Scyliorhinus torazame. The sequence goes on from NW_027308258.1 coordinate 110,658, forward strand.
GGGAGAGAGATAGAGGGAGAGGGAGAGGAGGAGAGGGAGAGCGTCAGAGGGAGAGAGTAAGAGGGAGAGATAGAGGGAGAGAGTGAGAGGGACAGTGAGGGAGAGAGACAGGCAGGGAGATAGAGGTAGAGGGTGAGTGGTAGAGAGATAGAGGGTGAGAGTGAGAGGGAGCGAGTGAGAGCAAGAGAGAGAGAGAGGGAGAGAGTGAGAGAGGGAGAGTGAGATAGGGAGAGAGGGAGAGATAGGGAGGGAGAGAGGGAGAGGGAGTGAGAGAGTGAGAGAGTGAGAGAGAGGTAGGAAGAGAGGGAGAGTGTGAGAGTCAGCGAGAGAGATGGAGAGTGGGAGAGAGGGAGAGGGAGAAATTGAGAGGGAGAGGGAGAATGTGAGAATGAGAGGGAGAGTGAGGCAGAAAGAGGGAGAGGGAGAGAGGGGGAGAGAGAGAGACTGAGAGGGAGAGAGTGAGAGAGGGAGAGAGGGAGACTGAGAGAGGTAGAGAGTTGGAGTGAGAGTGAGTGGGGGAGAGAGGGAGAGGGAGAGAGATAGAGGGAGAGAGTGAGAGGGAGAGAGTGAGAGGGAGAGAGAGGGAGAGAGAGAGTGAGACAGAGATGGAGAGAGAGAGAGAGATAGATGGAGAGAGTGAGAGGGAGAGAGGGAGAGAGATAGACGGAGAGAGTGAGAGGGAGAGAGAGGGAGAGAGACAATGATAGAGTGAGAGAGAGTTGGAGAGAGAGCGGGAGAGAGGGAGCGAGTGAGAGAGGGAGGGAGAGAGAGAGAGAGTGAGAGGGAGAGAGGGAGAGGAAGAGAGAGAGAGAGAGAGTGCGAGGGTGAGAGTAAGAGTGAGAGGGAGAGGAAGAGAGTGAGAGTGAGAGAGTGCGAGTGAGAGAGTGAGAGAGTGAGAGAGTGAGAGGGAGAGAGGGAGAGAGGGGGAGAGTGAGAGAGCGAGAGAGTGAGAGAGTGAGAGAGTGCGAGTGAGAGAGTGCGAGTGACAGAGTGAGAGAGTGAGAGGGAGAGGGGGAGAGGGGGAGAGGGAGAGAGTGACAGAGTGACAGAGTGACAGAGTGACAGAGTGAGAGAGTGACAGAGTGACAGAGTGAGAGAGTGACAGAGTGAGAGGGAGAGAGGGAGAGAGGGAGAGAGGGAAAGAGGGAAAGAGGGAGAGAGTGAGAGGGAGAGAGGGAGTGAGATAGATGGAGAGAGTGAGAGGTAGAGAGAGGGAGGGAGACAGTGATAGAGTGAGAGAGAGATGGAGAGAGAGCGGGAGAGAGGGAGAGGGAGAGAGGGAGAGGAAGAGAGAGAGAGAGAGTGCGAGGGAGAGAGTAAGAGTAAGAGTGAGAGGGAGAGAGTGAGAGTGAGAGTGAGAGAGTGAGAGTGCGAGGGAGAGAGGGAGAGAGGGAGAGTCAGAAAGTGAGAGAGTGAGAGAGTGCGAGGGAGAGAGGGAGAGAGTGAGAGTCAGAAAGTGAGAGAGTGAGAGAGTGCGAGTGAGAGAGTGAGATGGAGAGAGGGAGAGGGAGAGAGTGAGCGGGAAAGAGAGAGAGGGAGAGAGTGAAAAGGAGAGAGTGAGAGGGAGAGAGACAGTGAGAGTGACAGAGTGAGAGTGAGAGAGATAGAATGAAAGAGTGAGAGCGAGTGTGAGAGAGTGAGAGGGTGAAACTGAGAGGGAGAGAGAGGTGGAGAGAGTGAAAGAGAGAGAGAGGGAGAGAGTGAGAGGGAGAGACAGAGAGGGAGATGTTGAGAGCGAGAGAGTGAGAGGGAGAGAGATAGAGGGAGAGGGGGAGAGAGTGAGAGAGAGGGAGGGACGGAGAGGGAGAGAGTGAGAAGGAGAGAGGGAGAGGGAGAGGGAGTAAGAGGTAGAGAGGGAGATGGAGTGAGGGAGAGGGAGAGAGAGAGAGCGGAGAGGGAGAGGAAGTAAGAGGGAGAGAGAGAGGAATGTGAGGGAGAGAGGGAGAGGGAGAGAGATAGAGGGAGAGGGAGAGGAGGAGAGGGAGAGCGTCAGAGGGAGAGAGTAAGAGGGAGAGAAAGAGAGATAGAGGGAGAGAGTGAGAGGGATAGTGAGGGAGAGAGACAGGGAGGGAGATAGAGGTAGAGGGTGAGTGGTAGAGAGATAGAGGGTGAGAGTGAGAGGGAGCGAGTGAGAGCAAGAGAGAGAGAGAGGGAGAGAGTGAGAGAGGGAGAGTGAGATAGGGAGAGAGGGAGAGATAGGGAGGGAGAGAGGGAGAGGGAGTGAGAGAGTGAGAGAGTGAGAGAGAGGGAGGAAGAGAGGGAGAGTGTGAGAGTCAGCGAGAGAGATGGAGAGTGGGAGAGAGGGAGAGGGAGAAATTGAGAGGGAGAGGGAGAGTGTGAGAATGAGAGGGAGAGTGAGGCAGAAAGAGGGAGAGGGAGAGAGGGGGGAGAGAGAGAGACTGAGAGGGAGAGAGTGAGAGAGGGAGAGAGGGAGACTGAGAGAGGTAGAGAGTTGGAGTGAGAGTGAGAGGGAGAGAGAGGGAGAGAGGCAGTGAGAGAGTGAGAGATGGAGAGAGTGAGAGAGATAGAGGGAGAGAGTGAGAGGGAGAGAGGGAGAGAGATAGATGGAGAGAGTGAGAGGTAGAGAGAGGGAGGGAGACAGTGATAGAGTGAGAGAGAGATGGAGAGAGAGCGGGAGAGAGGGAGAGGGAGAGAGGGAGAGGAAGAGAGAGAGAGAGAGTGCGAGGGAGAGAGTAAGAGTAAGAGTGAGAGGGAGAGAGTGAGAGTGAGAGTGAGAGAGTGAGAGTGCGAGGGAGAGAGGGAGAGTCAGAAAGTGAGAGAGTGAGAGAGTGCGAGTGAGAGAGTGAGATGGAGAGAGGGAGAGGGAGAGAGTGAGCGGGAAAGAGAGAGAGGGAGAGAGTGAAAAGGAGAGAGTGAGAGGGAGAGAGACAGTGAGAGTGACAGAGTGAGAGTGAGAGAGATAGAATGAAAGAGTGAGAGCGAGTGTGAGAGAGTGAGAGGGTGAAACTGAGAGGGAGAGAGAGGTGGAGAGAGTGAAAGAGAGAGAGAGGGAGAGAGTGAGAGGGAGAGACAGAGAGGGAGATGTTGAGAGCGAGAGAGTGAGAGGGAGAGAGATAGAGGGAGAGGGGGAGAGAGTGAGAGAGAGGGAGGGACGGAGAGGGAGAGAGTGAGAGGGAGAGAGGGAGAGGGAGTAAGAGGTAGAGAGGGAGATGGAGTGAGGGAGAGGGAGAGAGAGAGAGCGGAGAGGGAGAGGAAGTAAGAGGGAGAGAGAGAGGAATGTGAGGGAGAGAGGGAGAGGGAGAGAGATAGAGGGAGAGGGAGAGGAGGAGAGGGAGAGCGTCAGAGGGAGAGAGTAAGAGGGAGAGAAAGAGAGATAGAGGGAGAGAGTGAGAGGGATAGTGAGGGAGAGAGACAGGGAGGGAGATAGAGGTAGAGGGTGAGTGGTAGAGAGATAGAGGGTGAGAGTGAGAGGGAGCGAGTGAGAGCAAGAGAGAGAGAGAGGGAGAGAGTGAGAGAGGGAGAGTGAGATAGGGAGAGAGGGAGAGATAGGGAGGGAGAGAGGGAGAGGGAGTGAGAGAGTGAGAGAGTGAGAGAGAGGGAGGAAGAGAGGGAGAGTGTGAGAGTCAGCGAGAGAGATGGAGAGTGGGAGAGAGGGAGAGGGAGAAATTGAGAGGGAGAGGGAGAGTGTGAGAATGAGAGGGAGAGTGAGGCAGAAAGAGGGAGAGGGAGAGAGGGGGGAGAGAGAGAGACTGAGAGGGAGAGAGTGAGAGAGGGAGAGAGGGAGACTGAGAGAGGTAGAGAGTTGGAGTGAGAGTGAGTGGGGGAGAGAGGGAGAGGGAGAGAGATAGAGGGAGAGAGTGAGAGGGAGAGAGTGAGAGGGAGAGAGAGGGAGAGAGAGAGTGAGACAGAGATGGAGAGAGAGAGAGAGATAGATGGAGAGAGTGAGAGGGAGAGAGGGAGAGGGAGAGAGATAGACGGAGAGAGTGAGAGGGAGAGAGAGGGAGAGAGACAATGATAGAGTGAGAGAGAGTTGGAGAGAGAGCGGGAGAGAGGGAGCGAGTGAGAGAGGGAGGGAGAGAGAGAGAGAGAGTGAGAGGGAGAGAGGGAGAGGAAGAGAGAGAGAGAGAGAGTGCGAGGGTGAGAGTAAGAGTGAGAGGGAGAGGAAGAGAGTGAGAGTGAGAGAGTGCGAGTGAGAGAGTGAGAGAGTGAGAGGGAGAGAGGGAGAGAGGGGGAGAGTGAGAGAGCGAGAGAGTGAGAGAGTGAGAGAGTGCGAGTGAGAGAGTGCGAGTGACAGAGTGAGAGAGTGAGAGTGAGAGGGGGAGAGGGGGAGAGGGAGAGAGTGACAGAGTGACAGAGTGACAGAGTGACAGAGTGACAGAGTGAGAGAGTGACAGAGTGACAGAGTAACAGAGTGACAGAGTGACAGAGTGACAGAGTGACAGAGTGAGAGAGTGACAGAGTGACAGAGTGACAGAGTGACAGAGTGACAGAGTGAGAGAGTGACAGAGTGACAGAGTGACAGAGTGAGAGAGTGACAGAGTGACAGAGTGACAGAGTGAGAGGGAGAGAGGGAGAGAGGGAGAGAGGGAAAGAGGGAGAGAGTGAGAGGGAGAGAGGGAGAGAGATAGATGGAGAGAGTGAGAGGTAGAGAGAGGGAGGGAGACAGTGATAGAGTGAGAGAGAGATGGAGAGAGAGCGGGAGAGAGGGAGAGGGAGAGAGGGAGAGGAAGAGAGAGAGAGAGAGTGCGAGGGAGAGAGTAAGAGTAAGAGTGAGAGGGAGAGAGTGAGAGTGAGAGTGAGAGAGTGAGAGTGCGAGGGAGAGAGGGAGAGAGGGAGAGAGGGAGAGTCAGAAAGTGAGAGAGTGAGAGAGTGCGAGGGAGAGAGTGAGAGTCAGAAAGTGAGAGAGTGAGAGAGTGCGAGTGAGAGAGTGAGATGGAGAGAGGGAGAGGGAGAGAGTGAGCGGGAAAGAGAGAGAGGGAGAGAGTGAAAAGGAGAGAGTGAGAGGGAGAGAGACAGTGAGAGTGACAGAGTGAGAGTGAGAGAGATAGAATGAAAGAGTGAGAGCGAGTGTGAGAGAGTGAGAGGGTGAAACTGAGAGGGAGAGAGAGGTGGAGAGAGTGAAAGAGAGAGAGAGGGAGAGAGTGAGAGGGAGAGACAGAGAGGGAGATGTTGAGAGCGAGAGAGTGAGAGGGAGAGAGATAGAGGGAGAGGGGGAGAGAGTGAGAGAGAGGGAGGGACGGAGAGGGAGAGGGAGAGGGAGTAAGAGGTAGAGAGGGAGATGGAGTGAGGGAGAGGGAGAGAGAGAGAGAGGAGAGGGAGAGGAAGTAAGAGGGAGAGAGAGAGGAATGTGAGGGAGAGAGGGAGAGGGAGAGAGATAGAGGGAGAGGGAGAGGAGGAGAGGGAGAGCGTCAGAGGGAGAGAGTAAGAGGGAGAGATAGAGGGAGAGAGTGAGAGGGACAGTGAGGGAGAGAGACAGGGAGGGAGATAGAGGTAGAGGGTGAGTGGTAGAGAGATAGAGGGTGAGAGTGAGAGGGAGCGAGTGAGAGCAAGAGAGAGAGAGAGGGAGAGAGTGAGAGAGGGAGAGTGAGATAGGGAGAGAGGGAGAGATAGGGAGGGAGAGAGGGAGAGGGAGTGAGAGAGTGAGAGAGTGAGAGAGAGGTAGGAAGAGAGGGAGAGTGTGAGAGTCAGCGAGAGAGATGGAGAGTGGGAGAGAGGGAGAGGGAGAAATTGAGAGGGAGAGGGAGAATGTGAGAATGAGAGGGAGAGTGAGGCAGAAAGAGGGAGAGGGAGAGAGGGGGAGAGAGAGAGACTGAGAGGGAGAGAGTGAGAGAGGGAGAGAGGGAGACTGAGAGAGGTAGAGAGTTGGAGTGAGAGTGAGTGGGGGAGAGAGGGAGAGGGAGAGAGATAGAGGGAGAGAGTGAGAGGGAGAGAGTGAGAGGGAGAGAGAGGGAGAGAGAGAGTGAGACAGAGATGGAGAGAGAGAGAGAGATAGATGGAGAGAGTGAGAGGGAGAGAGGGAGAGAGATAGACGGAGAGAGTGAGAGGGAGAGAGAGGGAGAGAGACAATGATAGAGTGAGAGAGAGTTGGAGAGAGAGCGGGAGAGAGGGAGCGAGTGAGAGAGGGAGGGAGAGAGAGAGAGAGAGTGAGAGGGAGAGAGGGAGAGGAAGAGAGAGAGAGAGAGAGTGCGAGGGTGAGAGTAAGAGTGAGAGGGAGAGGAAGAGAGTGAGAGTGAGAGAGTGCGAGTGAGAGAGTGAGAGTGAGAGAGTGAGAGAGTGAGAGAGTGAGAGGGAGAGAGGGAGAGAGGGGGAGAGTGAGAGAGCGAGAGAGTGAGAGAGTGAGAGAGTGCGAGTGAGAGAGTGCGAGTGACAGAGTGAGAGAGTGAGAGGGAGAGGGGGAGAGGGGGAGAGGGAGAGAGTGACAGAGTGACAGAGTGACAGAGTGAGAGAGTGACAGAGTGAGAGAGTGAGAGAGTGAGAGAGTGACAGAGTGACAGAGTGACAGAGTGAGAGGGAGAGAGGGATAGAGGGAGAGAGGGAAAGAGGGAGAGAGTGAGAGAGTGACAGAGTGAGGGGGAGGGGGAGAGGGGGAGAGGGAGAGAGTGAGAGAGTGAGAGAGTGTCAGAGTGACAGAGTGACAGACGGAGAGGGATAGAGATAGAGATAGAGATAGAGGGGGAGAGGGAGAGAGAGGGAGGAAGAGAAGGAGATTGTGAGAGGCAGCGAGAGAGAGGGAGAGAGAGGGAGAGGGGGAGAGGGAGAAAGTGAGAGGGAGAGTGTGAGAATGAGAGGGAGAGTGAGACAGAGAGAGGGAGAGGGAGAGAGGTGGGAGAGAGAGAGAGTGAAAGGGAGAGAGGGAGAAGGAGAGAGAGTGAGAGGGAGAGAGTGAGAGAGGGAGAGAGGGAGAGTGTGAGAGGGAGAGAGTTGGAGTGAGAGTGAGTAGGAGAGAGTGGGAGGGAGAGAGGGAGAGGGAGAGAGATAGAGGGAGAGAGTGAGAGGGAGAGAGAGGGAGAGAGACAGTGAGAGAGTGAGAGAGAGATGGAGAGAGTGAGAGAGATAGAGGGAGAGAGTGAGAGAGAGAGAGGGAGAGAGTGAGAGTGAGAGAGATAGACGGAGAGAGTGAGAGGGAGAGAGAGGTAGAGAGACAGTGATAGAGTGAGAGAGAGAGCGGGAGAGAGGGAGAGAGTGAAAGAGAGAGTGAGAGAGAGAGAGTGAGAGGGAGAGAGGGAGAAGAAGAGAGAGAGAGAGAGTGCGAGGGAGAGAGTAAGAGTGAGAGGGAGAGGGAGAGGGAGAGAGTGAGAGAGTGAGAGAGTGAGAGAGTGCGAGATTGAGAGATTGAGAGAGTGAGAGAGTGAGAGAGTGAGAGAGTGATAGAGTGAGAGAGTGAGAGAGTGAGAGAGTGCGAGTGACAGAGGGAGAGAGGGAGAGACAGAGAGAGGGAGAGAGGGAGAGAGGGAGAGACGGAGAGACGGAGAGACGGATAGAGATAGAGGGGGAGAGGGAGAGAGAGAGATGGAGAGAGTGAGACGGAGAGAGAGAGCGAGAGAGAGGGAGAGGGACAGATTGAGTGCGAGAGAGATTGAGGGAGAGAGTGAGGGAGACAGAGGGAGAGAGGGAGAGGGAGAGTGAGAGGGAGAGACTAAGAGTGAGAGGGTGAGACTGAGAGGGAGAGAGTAAGAGAGAGGGGGAGAGGGGGAGAGTGAGAGGTAGAGAGATAGAATGAGAGAGTGAGAGCAAGAGTGAGAGGGGGAGAGAGTGAAAGGGAGCGAGTGAGAGGGAGAGAGAGCAGGGGAAAAGGAGAGGGAGAGAGATAGATGGAGAGAGGGAGAGAGTGAGAGGGAGAGTGTGAGAGCAGAGAGTGAAAGAGAGGGAGAGAGAGCGGGAGAGAGGGAGAGGGAGATAGATAGCGGGAGAGACTGAGGGAGAGAGAGGGACAGGGAGAGATAGAGGGAGAGAGTGAGAGGGAGAGATATTGGGTGAGAGTGAGTGTGAAAGAGATAGAATGAGAGAGTGAGAGCGAGAGTGTGAGAGGGAGAGAGTGAGAGAGTGAGAGAGTGAGAGGGAGAGAGGGAGAGAGTGCGGGAGAGAGGGAGACGGAGAGATAGATGGAGAGAGGGAGAGGGATAGTGAGGGAGAGAGAGAGAGGGAGAGAGATAGAGGAAGAGGGTGAGAGGAAGAGAGATAGAGGGAGAGAGTAAGAGGGAGAGGGAGAGAGTGAGAGTGAGAGTGTGAGAGAGTAAGAGTGTGAGAGAGTGATAGGTAGAGAGGGCGAGGGATAGAGATAGAGATAGAGGGAGAGAGGGAGAGGGAGAGAGAGGGAGAGAGACAGTGAGAGAGTGAGAGAGAGAGCGGAAGTGAGGGAGAGTGTGAGAGGGAGAGTGTGAGAGGGAGAGTGTGAGAGGGAGAGTGTGAGAGGGAGAGTGTGAGAGGGAGAGTGTGAGAGGGAGAGATATTGGGTGAGAGTGAGTAGGAGAGAGATAGAATGAGAGAGTGAGAGCGAGAGTGTGAGAGGGAGAGTGTGAGAGGGAGAGATATTGGGTGAGAGTGAGTGGGAGAGAGATAGGGTGAGAGGGAGAGAGAGAGAGGGAGAGAGTGAGAGGGTGAGACTGAGAGGGAGAGAGAGGGAGAGAGTGCGAGGGAGAGAGTAAGAGTGAGAGGGAGAGAGGAGAGTGAGAGAGGGAGAGAGAGAGAGAGGGAGAGATAGAGGGATAGAGTGAGAGGGATAGTGAGGGAGAGAGAGAGGAAGAGAGATAGAGTGAGAGGGAGAGGGAGGGGGTGAGAGGGAGAGAGTGAGAGGGAGAGAGTGAGAGGGAGAGATAGAGGGAGTGAGAGGGAGAGAGGGAGAGGGAGAGAGATAGAGGGAGAGACTGAGGGAGAGAGAGAGGGAGAGATAGAGGGAGAGAGGGAGAGAGTGAATGGGAGAGAGTGAGGAAGAGTAACGGAGAGAGAGGGAGAGAGAGAGAGATAGAGGGATAGAGTGAAAGGGAGAGGGAGAGAGTGAGTGTGAGAGAGATAGAATGAGAGAGTGAGAGCGATAGTGTGAGAGGGAGAGAGGGAGCGAGAGGGAGAGAGTGAGAGGGTGAGACTGAGAGTGAGAGAGTGAGAGGGAGAGCGTAAGAGTGAGAGGGAGAGGGAGAGAGTGAGAGGGATAGTGAGGGAGAGAGAGAGGGAGAGAGATTGAGGGACAGAGTGAGAGGGAGAGTGAGATGGAGAGGGAGAGGGAGTGAGAGTGAGAGAGTGAGAGGGAGGGAGTGAAAGGGAGAGAGTGAGAGGGGGAGAGATAGAGGGGGAGAGATAGAGGGAGAGAGTGAGAGTGAGAGAGTGAGAGGGAGAGAGTGAGAGGGAGAGAGAGAGAGCGAGAGAGAGAGAATGGGAGAGAGGGAGTGGGAGAGAGATAGAGGGAGAGAGTGAGAGGGAGAGCGTAAGAGTGAGAGGGAGAGAGTGAGAGAGTGAGAGTGAGAGTGAGAGAGTGAGAGTGAGAGAGTGAAATGGACAGAGTGAAAGGGAGAGAGGGAGAGGGAGAGAGGGAGAGGGAGAGGGAGAGAGATAGAGGTAGAGAGTGAGAGTGAGAGGGAGAGGGACAGTGAGAGAGTGGGAGAGAAATGGAGCAAGAGCGGGAGAGAGGGAGAGGGAGAGAGTGAGAGAGAGAGTGAAAGGGAGAGAGAGAGAGCGACAGAGAGAGAATGGGAGACAGGGAGAGAGAGAGAGGGAGAGAGAGAGGGAGAGAGTGAGAGAGAGGGAGAGAGTGAGAGGGAGAGGGTGAGAGGGAGAGAGATCGAGGGACTGAGTGAGAGGGACAATGAGAGGGTGAGGGAGCGGTTGAGAGGGAGAGAGTGAGAGGGAGATGGAGAGGGAAGAGAGAGACAGTGAGGGAGAGAGAGGGAGAGAGGGAGAGGGAGAGAGGCAGTGAGAGAGTGAGAGATGGAGAGAGTGAGAGAGATAGAGGGAGAGAGTGAGAGGGAGAGAGGGAGAGAGATAGATGGAGAGAGTGAGAGGTAGAGAGAGGGAGGGAGACAGTGATAGAGTGAGAGAGAGATGGAGAGAGAGCGGGAGAGAGGGAGAGGGAGAGAGGGAGAGGAAGAGAGAGAGAGAGAGTGCGAGGTAGAGAGTAAGAGTAAGAGTGAGAGGGAGAGAGTGAGAGTGAGAGTGAGAGAGTGAGAGTGCGAGGGAGAGAGGGAGAGAGGGAGAGTCAGAAAGTGAGAGAGTGAGAGAGTGCGAGGGAGAGAGGGAGAGAGTGAGAGTCAGAAAGTGAGAGAGTGAGAGAGTGCGAGTGAGAGAGTGAGATGGAGAGAGGGAGAGGGAGAGAGTGAGCGGGAAAGAGAGAGAGGGAGAGAGTGAAAAGGAGAGAGTGAGAGGGAGAGAGACAGTGAGAGTGACAGAGTGAGAGTGAGAGAGATAGAATGAAAGAGTGAGAGCGAGTCTGAGAGAGTGAGAGGGTGAGACTGAGAGGGAGAGAGAGTTGGAGAGAGTGAAAGAGAGAGAGAGGGAGAGAGTGAGAGGGAGAGACAGAGAGGGAGATGTTGAGAGCGAGAGAGTGAGAGGGAGAGAGATAGAGGGAGAGGGGGAGAGAGTGAGAGAGAGGGAGGGACGGAGAGGGAGAGAGTGAGAGGGAGAGAGGGAGAGGGAGTAAGAGGTAGAGAGGGAGATGGAGTGAGGGAGAGGGAGAGAGAGAGAGAGGAGAGGGAGAGGAAGTAAGAGGGAGAGGGAGAGGAATGTGAGGGAGAGAGGGAGAGGGAGAGAGATAGAGGGAGAGGGAGAGGAGGAGAGGGAGAGCGTCAGAGGGAGAGAGTAAGAGGGAGAGAAAGAGAGATAGAGGGAGAGAGTGAGAGGGATAGTGAGGGAGAGAGACAGGGAGGGAGATAGAGGTAGAGGGTGAGTGGTAGAGAGATAGAGGGTGAGAGTGAGAGGGAGCGAGTGAGAGCAAGAGAGAGAGAGAGGGAGAGAGTGAGAGAGGGAGAGTGAGATAGGGAGAGAGGGAGAGATAGGGAGGGAGAGAGGGAGAGGGAGTGAGAGAGTGAGAGAGTGAGAGAGAGGGAGGAAGAGAGGGAGAGTGTGAGAGTCAGCGAGAGAGATGGAGAGTGGGAGAGAGGGAGAGGGAGAAATTGAGAGGGAGAGGGAGAGTTTGAGAATGAGAGGGAGAGTGAGGCAGAAAGAGGGAGAGGGAGAGAGGGGGGAGAGAGAGAGACTGAGAAGGAGAGAGTGAGAGAGGGAGAGAGGGAGACTGAGAGAGGTAGAGAGTTGGAGTGAGAGTGAGAGGGAGAGAGAGGGAGAGAGGCAGTGAGAGAGTGAGAGATGGAGAGAGTGAGAGAGATAGAGGGAGAGAGTGAGAGGGAGAGAGGGAGAGAGATAGATGGAGAGAGTGAGAGGTAGAGAGAGGGAGGGAGACAGTGATAGAGTGAGAGAGAGATGGAGAGAGAGCGGGAGAGAGGGAGAGGGAGAGAGGGAGAGGAAGAGAGAGAGAGAGAGTGCGAGGGAGAGAGTAAGAGTAAGAGTGAGAGGGAGAGAGTGAGAGTGAGAGTGAGAGAGTGAGAGTGCGAGGGAGAGAGGGAGAGAGGGAGAGTCAGAAAGTGAGAGAGTGAGAGAGTGCGAGTGAGAGAGTGAGATGGAGAGAGGGAGAGGGAGAGAGTGAGCGGGAAAGAGAGAGAGGGAGAGAGTGAAAAGGAGAGAGTGAGAGGGAGAGAGACAGTGAGAGTGACAGAGTGAGAGTGAGAGAGATAGAATGAAAGAGTGAGAGCGAGTGTGAGAGAGTGAGAGGGTGAAACTGAGAGGGAGAGAGAGGTGGAGAGAGTGAAAGAGAGAGAGAGGGAGAGAGTGAGAGGGAGAGACAGAGAGGGAGATGTTGAGAGCGAGAGAGTGAGAGGGAGAGAGATAGAGGGAGAGGGGGAGAGAGTGAGAGAGAGGGAGGGACGGAGAGGGAGAGAGTGAGAGGGAGAGAGGGAGAGGGAGTAAGAGGTAGAGAGGGAGATGGAGTGAGGGAGAGGGAGAGAGAGAGAGCGGAGAGGGAGAGGAAGTAAGAGGGAGAGAGAGAGGAATGTGAGGGAGAGAGGGAGAGGGAGAGAGATAGAGGGAGAGGGAGAGGAGGAGAGGGAGAGCGTCAGAGGGAGAGAGTAAGAGGGAGAGAAAGAGAGATAGAGGGAGAGAGTGAGAGGGATAGTGAGGGAGAGAGACAGGGAGGGAGATAGAGGTAGAGGGTGAGTGGTAGAGAGATAGAGGGTGAGAGTGAGAGGGAGCGAGTGAGAGCAAGAGAGAGAGAGAGGGAGAGAGTGAGAGAGGGAGAGTGAGATAGGGAGAGAGGGAGAGATAGGGAGGGAGAGAGGGAGAGGGAGTGAGAGAGTGAGAGAGTGAGAGAGAGGGAGGAAGAGAGGGAGAGTGTGAGAGTCAGCGAGAGAGATGGAGAGTGGGAGAGAGGGAGAGGGAGAAATTGAGAGGGAGAGGGAGAGTGTGAGAATGAGAGGGAGAGTGAGGCAGAAAGAGGGAGAGGGAGAGAGAGGGAGAGAGGGAGACTGAGAGAGGTAGAGAGTTGGAGTGAGAGTGAGAGGGAGAGAGAGGGAGAGAGGCAGTGAGAGAGTGAGAGATGGAGAGAGTGAGAGAGATAGAGGGAGAGAGTGAGAGGGAGAGAGGGAGAGAGATAGATGGAGAGAGTGAGAGGTAGAGAGAGGGAGGGAGACAGTGATAGAGTGAGAGAGAGATGGAGAGAGAGCGGGAGAGAGGGAGAGGGAGAGAGGGAGAGGAAGAGAGAGAGAGAGAGTGCGAGGGAGAGAGTAAGAGTAAGAGTGAGAGGGAGAGAGTGAGAGTGAGAGTGAGAGAGTGAGAGTGCGAGGGAGAGAGGGAGAGAGGGAGAGTCAGAAAGTGAGAGAGTGAGAGAGTGCGAGTGAGAGAGTGAGATGGAGAGAGGGAGAGGGAGAGAGTGAGCGGGAAAGAGAGAGAGGGAGAGAGTGAAAAGGAGAGAGTGAGAGGGAGAGAGACAGTGAGAGTGACAGAGTGAGAGTGAGAGAGATAGAATGAAAGAGTGAGAGCGAGTGTGAGAGAGTGAGAGGGTGAAACTGAGAGGGAGAGAGAGGTGGAGAGAGTGAAAGAGAGAGAGAGGGAGAGAGTGAGAGGGAGAGACAGAGAGGGAGATGTTGAGAGCGAGAGAGTGAGAGGGAGAGAGATAGAGGGAGAGGGGGAGAGAGTGAGAGAGAGGGAGGGACGGAGAGGGAGAGAGTGAGAGGGAGAGAGGGAGAGGGAGTAAGAGGTAGAGAGGGAGATGGAGTGAGGGAGAGGGAGAGAGAGAGAGCGGAGAGGGAGAGGAAGTAAGAGGGAGAGAGAGAGGAATGTGAGGGAGAGAGGGAGAGGGAGAGAGATAGAGGGAGAGGGAGAGGAGGAGAGGGAGAGCGTCAGAGGGAGAGAGTAAGAGGGAGAGAAAGAGAGATAGAGGGAGAGAGTGAGAGGGATAGTGAGGGAGAGAGACAGGGAGGGAGATAGAGGTAGAGGGTGAGTGGTAGAGAGATAGAGGGTGAGAGTGAGAGGGAGCGAGTGAGAGCAAGAGAGAGAGAGAGGGAGAGAGTGAGAGAGGGAGAGTGAGATAGGGAGAGAGGGAGAGATAGGGAGGGAGAGAGGGAGAGGGAGTGAGAGAGTGAGAGAGTGAGAGAGAGGGAGGAAGAGAGGGAGAGTGTGAGAGTCAGCGAGAGAGATGGAGAGTGGGAGAGAGGGAGAGGGAGAAATTGAGAGGGAGAGGGAGAGTGTGAGAATGAGAGGGAGAGTGAGGCAGAAAGAGGGAGAGGGAGAGAGGGGGGAGAGAGAGAGACTGAGAGGGAGAGAGTGAGAGAGGGAGAGAGGGAGACTGAGAGAGGTAGAGAGTTGGAGTGAGAGTGAGTGGGGGAGAGAGGGAGAGGGAGAGAGATAGAGGGAGAGAGTGAGAGGGAGAGAGTGAGAGGGAGAGAGAGGGAGAGAGTGAGACAGAGATGGAGAGAGAGAGAGAGATAGATGGAGAGAGTGAGAGGGAGAGAGGGAGAGGGAGAGAGATAGACGGAGAGAGTGAGAGGGAGAGAGAGGGAGAGAGACAATGATAGAGTGAGAGAGAGTTGGAGAGAGAGCGGGAGAGAGGGAGCGAGTGAGAGAGGGAGGGAGAGAGAGAGAGAGAGTGAGAGGGAGAGAGGGAGAGGAAGAGAGAGAGAGAGAGTGCGAGGGTGAGAGTAAGAGTGAGAGGGAGAGGAAGAGAGTGAGAGTGAGAGAGTGCGAGTGAGAGAGTGAGAGAGTGAGAGAGTGAGAGGGAGAGAGGGAGAGAGGGGGAGAGTGAGAGAGCGAGAGAGTGAGAGAGTGAGAGAGTGCGAGTGAGAGAGTGCGAGTGACAGAGTGAGAGAGTGAGAGGGTGAGGGGTAGAGGGGGAGAGGGAGAGAGTGACAGAGTGACAGAGTGACAGAGTGACAGAGTGAGAGAGTGACAGAGTGACAGAGTGAGAGAGTGACAGAGTGAGAGAGTGAGAGAGTGACAGAGTGACAGAGTGACAGAGTGAGAGGGAGAGAGGGAGAGAGGGAGAGAGGGAAAGAGGGAGAGAGTGAGAGAGTGACAGAGTGAGGGGGAGGGGGAGAGGGGGAGAGGGGGAGAGGGAGAGAGTGAGAGAGTGAGAGAGTGAGAGTGTGACAGAGTGACAGAGTGACAGAGTGACAGACGGAGAGGGATAGAGATAGAGATAGAGATAGAGGGGGAGAGGGAGAGAGAGGGAGGAAGAGAAGGAGATTGTGAGAGGCAGCGAGAGAGAGGGAGAGAGAGGGAGAGGGGGAGATGGAGAAAGTGAGAGGGAGAGTGTGAGAATGAGAGGGAGAGTGAGACAGAGAGAGGGAGAGGGAGAGAGGTGGGAGAGAGAGAGAGTGAAAGGGAGAGAGGGAGAAGGAGAGAGAGTGAGAGGGAGAGAGTGAGAGAGGGAGAGAGGGAGAGTGTGAGAGGTAGAGAGTTGGAGTGAGAGTGAGTAGGAGAGAGTGGGAGGGAGAGAGGGAGAGGGAGAGAGATAGAGGGAGAGAGTGAGAGGGAGAGAGAGGGAGAGAGACAGTGAGAGAGTGAGGGAGAGATGGAGAGAGTGAGAGAGATAGAGGGAGAGAGTGAGAGAGATAGAGGGAGAGAGTGAGAGTGAGAGAGATAGACGGAGAGAGTGAGAGGGAGAGAGAGGTAGAGAGACAGTGATAGAGTGAGAGAGAGAGCGGGAGAGAGGGAGAGAGTGAAAGAGAGAGTGAGAGAGAGAGAGTGCGAGGGAGAGAGTAAGAGTGAGAGGGAGAGGGAGAGGGAGAGAGTGAGAGAGTGAGAGAGTGCGAGATTGAGAGATTGAGAGAGTGAGAGAGTGAGAGAGTGAGAGAGTGATAGAGTGAGAGAGTGAGAGAGTGAGAGAGTGCGAGTGACAGAGGGAGAGAGGGAGAGAGGGAGAGACAGAGAGAGGGAGAGAGGGAGAGAGGGAGAGACGGAGAGACGGAGAGACGGATAGAGATAGAGGGGGAGAGGGAGAGAGAGAGATGGAGAGAGTGAGACGGAGAGAGAGAGCGAGAGAGAGGGAGAGGGACAGATTGAGTGCGAGAGAGATTGAGGGAGAGAGTGAGGGAGACAGAGGGAGAGAGGGAGAGGGAGAGTGAGAGGGAGAGACTAAGAGTGAGAGGGTGAGACTGAGAGGGAGAGAGTAAGAGAGAGGGGGAGAGGGGGAGAGTGAGAGGTAGAGAGATAGAATGAGAGAGTGAGAGCAAGAGTGAGAGGGGGAGAGAGTGAAAGGGAGCGAGTGAGAGGGAGAGAGAGCAAGGGAAAAGGAGAGGGAGAGAGATAGATGGAGAGAGGGAGAGAGTGAGAGGGAGAGTGTGAGAGCAGAGAGTGAAAGAGAGGGAGAGAGAGCGGGAGAGAGGGAGAGGGAGATAGATAGCAGGAGAGACTGAGGGAGAGAGAGGGACAGGGAGAGATAGAGGGAGAGAGTGAGAGGGAGAGATATTGGGTGAGAGTGAGTGTGAAAGAGATAGAATGAGAGAGTGAGAGCGAGAGTGTGAGAGGGAGAGAGTGAGAGAGTGAGAGAGTGAGAGGGAGAGAGGGAGAGAGTGCGGGAGAGAGGGAGACGGAGAGATAGATGGAGAGAGGGAGAGGGATAGTGAGGGAGAGAGAGAGAGGGAGAGAGATAGAGGAAGAGGGTGAGAGGAAGAGTGTGAGAGAGTAAGAGTGTGAGAGAGTGATAGGTAGAGAGGGCGAGGGATAGAGATAGAGATAGAGGGAGAGAGGGAGAGGGAGAGAGAGGGAGAGAGATAGAATGAGAGAGTGAGAGCGATAGTGTGAGAGGGAGAGAGGGAGCGAGAGGGAGAGAGTGAGAGGGTGAGACTGAGAGTGAGAGAGTGAGAGGGAGAGCGTAAGAGTGAGAGGGAGAGGAAGAGAGTGAGAGGGATAGTGAGGGAGAGAGAGAGGGAGAGAGATTGAGGGACAGAGTGAGAGGGAGAGTGAGATGGAGAGGGAGAGGGAGTGAGAGTGAGAGAGTGAGAGGGAGGGAGTGAAAGGGAGAGAGTGAGAGTGAGAGAGTGAGAGGGAGAGAGTGAGAGGGAGAGAGAGAGAGCGAGAGAGAGAGAATGGGAGAGAGGGAGTGGGAGAGAGATAGAGGGAGAGAGTGAGAGGGAGAGCGTAAGAGTGAGAGGGAGAGAGTGAGAGAGTGAGAGTGAGAGTGAGAGAGTGAGAGTGAGAGAGTGAAATGGACAGAGTGAAAGGGAGAGAGGGAGAGGGAGAGGGAGAGAGATAGAGGTAGAGAGTGAGAGGGAGAGGGACAGTGAGAGAGTGGGAGAGAAATGGAGCAAGAGCGGGAGAGAGGGAGAGGGAGAGAGTGAGAGAGAGAGTGAAAGGGAGAGAGAGAGAGCGACAGAGAGAGAATGGGAGACAGGGAGAGAGAGAGAGGGAGAGAGAGAGGGAGAGAGTGAGAGAGAGGGAGAGAGTGAGAGGGAGAGGGTGAGAGGGAGAGAGATCGAGGGACTGAGTGAGAGGGACAATGAGAGGGTGAGGGAGCGGTTGAGAGGGAGAGAGTGAGAGGGCGATGGAGAGGGAAGAGAGAGACAGTGAGGGAGAGAGAGGGAGAGAGGGAGAGGGAGAGACAGAGATAGAGAGGGACAGACTGAGAGTGAGAGAGTGAGAGGGAGAATGAGAGGGAGAGTGTAAGAGGGAGAGATAGAAGGAGAGAGTGAGAGGGAGATAGAGTGAGAGAGACAGTGAGGGAGAGAGAGGGAGAGGGAGAGACAGGGAGAGAGAGGGACAGAGTGAGAGTGTGAGAGTGAGAGGGAGAATGAGAGGGAGAGTGTGAGAGGGAGAGAGGGAGAGGGAGAGAGTGAGAGGGAGAGAGAGAGAGGGAGAGAGATAGAGGTAGAGACTGAGGGAGAGACTGAGGGAGAGAGGGAGAGACGGAGAGGGAGAGATAGAGGGAGAGAGTGAGAGGAAGAGATATTGGGTGAGAGTGAGAGGCAGAGAGATAGAATGAGAGAGTGAGAGCGAGAGACAGATGGGGAGAGAGTGAAAGGGAGCGAGTGAGAGGGAGAGAGAGCAGGAGAAAAGGAGAGGGAGAGAGATAGAGGGAGAGAGGGAGAGGGAGAGAGTGAGAGGGAGAGTGTGAGAGCAGAGAGTGAAAGAGAGGGAGAGAGAGCGGGAGAGAGGGAGAGGGAGAGAGATAGAGGGAGAGACTGAGGGAGAGAGAGGGAGAGAGGGAGAGACGGAGAGGGAGAGATAGAGGGAGAGAGTGAGAGGGAGAGATATTGGGTGAGAGTGAGAGGTAGAGAGATAGAATGAGAGAGTGAGAGCGAGAGTGAGAGGGGGAGAGAGTGAAAGGGAGCGAGTGAGAGGGAGAGAGAGCAGGAGAAAAGGAGAGGGAGAGAGATAGAGGGAGAGAGGGAGTGGGAGAGAGTGAGAGGGAGAGTGTGAGAGCAGAGAGTGAAAGAGAGGGAGAGAGAGCGGGAGAGAGGGAGAGGGAGAGAGATAGAGGAAGAGACTGAGATAGAGAGAGGGAGAGAGGGAGAGGGAGAGATAGAGGGAGAGAGTGAGAGGGAGAGATATTGGGTGAGAGTGAGTGTGAGAGATAGAATGAGAGAGTGAGAGCGAGAGTGTGAGATGGAGAGAGTGAGATGGAGAGAGAGAGAGAGAGAGTGCGAGGGAGAGAGTAAGATTGAGAGGGAGAGGGAGACAGTGAGAGTGAGAGAGTGCGAGTGAGAGAGTGAGAGAGTGAGAGAGTGAGAGGGAGAGAGGGAGAGAGTGCGGGAGAGAGGGAGACGGAGAGATAGATGGAGAGAAGGAGAGGGATAGTCAGGGAGAGAGAGAGGGAGAGAGATAGAGGAAGAGGGTGAGAGGAAGAGAGATAGAGGGAGAGAGTAAGAGGGAGAGGAAGAGAATGAGAGTGAGAGTGTGAGAGAGTAAGAGAGTGAGAGAGTGAGAGAGTGAGAGAGTGAGAGAGTGAGAAAGTGAGAGAGTGAGAGAGTGAGAGAGTGAGAGAGTGAGAGATAGAGGGAGTGAGTGAGAGGGATAGTGAGGGAGAGAGAGAGGAAGAGAGATAGAGTGAGAGGGAGAGGGAGGGGGTGAGAGGGATGGAGTGAGAGGGAGAGTGTGAGAGGGAGAGAGAGAGGGAGAGTGAGAGAGTGAGAGGGAGAGAGGGAGAGGGAGAGCGATAGAGGGAGAAACTGAGTGAGAGAGAGGGAGAGATAGAGGGAGAGAGGGCGAGGGAGAGATAGACGGAGAGAGTGAAAGGGAGAGATAGAGGGAGAGAGTGAGTGTGAGAGAGATAGAATGAGAGAGTGAGAGCGATTGTGTGAGAGGGAGAGAGGGAGCGGGAGAGAGAGAGGGAGAGAGTGAGAGGGTGAGACTGAGAGGGAGAGAGTGAGAGGGAGAGCGTAAGAGTGAGAGGGAGAGGGCGAGAGTGAGAGGGATAGTGAGAGGGAGAGAGATTGAGGGAGAGAGGGAGAGGGAGAGGGAGAGGGAGAGGGAGGGAGAGAGTGAGAGGGAGGGAGTGAGTGAAAGGGAGAGAGGGAGAGGGAGCAAGGGAGAGGGAGAGAGATAGAGGTAGAGAGTGAGAGGGGGAGAGATAGAGGGGGAGAGATAGAGGGAGAGAGTGAGAGGGAGAGAGTGAGAGGGAGAGACTGAGAGGGAGAGAGAGAGGGCGAGAGAGAGAGAACGGGAGAGAGGGAGAGGGAGAGAGATAGAGGGAGAGACTGAGAGGGAGAGCGTAAGAGTGAGAGTGAGAGTGAGAGAGTGAGAGAGTGAGAGTGAGAGTGAGAGAGTGAGAGTGAGAGAGTGAGAGTGAGAGAGTGAGAGTGAGAGAGTGAGAGGGAGAGAGTGAAAGGGAGAGAGTGAAAGGGAGAGAGTGAATGGGAGAGAGGGAGAGGGAGAGAGGGAGAGGGAGAGGGAGAGAGATAGAGGTAGAGAGTGAGAGGGAGAGAGACAGTGAGAGAGTGAGTGAGAGATGGAGCGAGAGCGGGAGAGAGGGAGAGGGAGAGAGTGAGAGAGAGAGTGAAAGGGAGAGAGAGAGAGCGAGAGAGAGAGAATGGGAGAGAGGGAGAGAGTTAGAGGGAGAGGCAGAGAGGGAGAGAGATCGAGGGAGTGAGTGAGAGGGACAATGAGAGGGTGAGGGAGCGGTTGAGAGGGAGAGAGTGAGAGGGAGAGGGAGAGGGAAGAGAGAGACAGTGAGGGAGAGAGAGGGAGAGAGGGAGAGGGAGAGACAGAGAGAGAGAGGGACAGAGTGAGAGTGAGAGAGTGAGAGTGAGAGTGAGAGGGAGAATGAGAGGGAGAGTGTGAGAGTGAGAGATAGATGAATAGAGTGAGAGGGAGAGAGAGTGAGAGAGACCGTGAGGGAGAGAGAGGGAGAGAGAGAGACAGAGAGAGAGAGGGACAGAGTGAGAGTGAGAGAGTGAGAGGGAGAATGAGAGGGAGAGTGTGAGAGGGAGAGAGGGAGAGGGAGAGGGTGAGAGGGAGAGAGGGAGAGGGAGAGAGATAGAGGTAGAGACTGAGGGATAGACTGATGGAGAGAGGGAGAGACGGAGAGGGAGAGATAGAGGGAGAGAGTGAGAGGGAGAGATATTGGGTGAGAGTGAGTGGGAGAGAGATAGAATCAGAGAGTGAGAGCGAGAGTGTGAGCGGGAGAGAGTGAGAGAGAGAGGGAGAGGGAGAGAGTGAAAGGGAGAGATATTGGATGAGAGTGAGAGGGAGAGAGATAGATGGAGTGAGTGAGAGGGAGAGAGATGGAGAGAGACAGTGATAGAGTGAGAGAGAGATGGAGAGAGAGCGGGAGAGAGGGAGAGGGAGAGAGGGAGAGGAAGAGAGAGAGAGAGAGTGCGAGGGAGAGAGTAAGGGTAAGAGGGAGAGGGAGAGGGAGAGAGTGAGAGTGAGAGTGAGAGAGTGAGTGAGTGAGAGAGTGAGAGAGTGCGAGGGAGAGAGGGAGAGAGGGAGAGCGGGAGAGAGGGAGAGAGTGAGACTCAGAAAGTGAGAGAGTGAGTGAGTGCGAGGGAGAGAGGGAGAGAGTGAGAGAGTGAGAGTCAGAAAGTGAGAGTGCGAGTGACAGAGTGAGAGAGTGAGATGGATAGAGGGAGAGGGAGAGAGTGAGAGGGAAAGAGAGAGAGGGAGAGAGTGAGAAGGAGAGAGTGAGAGGGAGAGAGACAGTGAGAGTGACAGAGTGAGAGTGAGAGAGATAGAATGAAAGAGTGAGAGCGAGTGTGAGAGAGGGAGAGAGTGAGAGGGTGAGACTGAGAGGGAGAGAGGTGGAGAGAGTGAAAGAGAGAGAGGGAGAGAGTGAGAGGGAGAGAGAGAGAGGGAGATGTTGAGAGAGAGTGAGAGGGAGAGAGATAGAGGGAGAGGGGGAGAGAGTGAGAGAGAGGGAGGGAGTGACGGAGAGGGAGAGAGTGAGAGGGAGAGAGGATGAGGGAGAGGGAGTAAGAGGTAGAGAGGGAGATGGAGTGAGGGAGAGGGAGAGAGAGAGAGAGAGGGAGAGGGAGAGGAAGTAAGAGGGAGAGAGAGAGAGGAATGTGAGGGAGAGAGGGATAGGGAGAGAGATAGAGGGAGAGGGAGAGGAGGAGAGGGAGAGCGTCAGAGGGAGAGAGTAAGAGGGAGAGAAAGAGAGATAGAGGGAGAGAGTGAGAGCGATAGTGAGGGAGAGAGACAGGGAGAGAGATAGATGTAGAGGGTGAGTGGTAGAGAGATAGAGGGCGAGAGTGAGAGGGAGCGAGTGAGAGCAAGAGAGAGAGAGAGGGAGAGAGTGAGAAAGGGGGAGTGTAAGACAGGGAGAGAGGGAGAGATAGGGAGGGAGAGAGGGTGAGGGAGAGAGAGAGTGAGTGAGAGGGAGCGAGTGAGAGCAAGAGAGAGAGAGAGGGAGAGAGTGAGAAAGGGGGAGTGTAAGACAGGGAGAGAGGGAGAGATAGGGAGGGAGAGAGGGTGAGGGAGAGAGAGAGTGAGTGAGAGGGAGAGAGAGGGAGGAAGAGAGGTAGAGTGTGAGAGGCAGCGAGAGAGAGGGAATGTGGGAGTGAGGGAGAGGGAGAAAGTGAGAGGGAGAGGGAGAGTGTGAGAATGAGAGGGAGAGTGAGGCAGAGAGAGGGAGAGGGAGAGAGGTGGGAGAGAGAGAGAGTGAGAGGGAGAAGGAGAGAGAGTGAGAGGGAGAGAGGGAGAGTGTGAGAGGTGGAGAGTTGGAGTGAGAGTGAGTGGGGGAGAGAGGGAGAGGGAGAGAGATAGAGGGAGAGAGTGAGAGGGAGAGAGAGGGAGAGAGAGAGTGAGAGAGAGATGGAGAGAGAGAGAGGGAGAGAGGGAGAGGGAGAGGGATAGACGGAGAGAGTGAGAGGGAGAGAGAGGGAGAGAGACAGTGATAGAGTGAGAGAGAGTTGGAGAGAGAGCGGGAGAGAGGGAGAGAGTGAGAGAGAGAGGGAGACAGAGAGAGAGAGTGAGAGGGAGAGAGGGAGAGGAAGAGAGAGAGAGTGCGAGGGTGAGAGTAAGAGTGAGAGGGAGAGGAAGAGAGTGAGAGTGAGAGAGTGCGAGTGAGAGAGTGCGAGTGAGAGAGTGCGAGTGAGAGAGTGTGAGTGAGAGGGAGAGAGGGAGAGAGGGGGAGAGTGAGAGAGCGAGAGAGTGAGAGAGTGCGAGTGAGAGAGTGCGAGTGACAGAGTGAGAGAGTGAGCGGGAGAGGGGGAGAGGGGGAGAGGGAGAGAGTGAGAGAGTGACAGAGTGAGAGAGTGACAGAGTGACAGAGTGACAGAGTGACAGACGGAGAGAGATAGAGATAGAGATAGAGATAGAGAAAGAGATAGAGATAGAGGGGAGGAGGGAGAGAGAGTGATGGAGAGAGTGAGACGGAGAGAGGGAGAGTGTGAGAGGCAGCGAGAAAGAGGGAGAGGGGGAGAGGGAGAAAGTGAGAGGGAGAGTGTGAGAATGAGAGGGAGAGTGAGACAGAGAGAGGGAGAGGGAGAGAGGTGGGAGAGAGAGAGAGTGAGAGGGAGAGAGGGAGAAGGAGAGAGAGTGAGAGCGAGAGAGGGAGAGAGGGAGAGTGTGAGAGGTAGAGAGTTGGAGTGAGAGTGAGTGGGAGAGAGTGGGAGGGAGAGAGGGAGAGAGATAGAGGGAGAGAGTGAGAGGGAGAGAGAGGGAGAGAGACAGTGAGAGAGTGAGAGAGAGATGGAGAGAGTGAGAGAGATAGAGGGAGAGAGTGAGAGAGATAGAGGGAGAGAGTGAGAGGGAGAGAGATAGACGGAGAGAGTGAGAGGGAGAGAGATAGAATGAAAGAGTGAGAGCGAGTGTGAGAGAGGGAGAGAGTGAGAGGGTGAGACTGAGAGGGAGAGAGAGGTGGAGAGAGTGAAAGAGAGAGAGGGAGAGAGTGAGAGGGAGAGAGAGAGAGGGAGATGTTGAGAGAGAGTGAGAGGGAGAGAGATAGAGGGAGAGGGGGAGAGAGTGAGAGAGAGGGAGGGAGTGACGGAGAGGGAGAGAGTGAGAGGGAGAGAGGATGAGGGAGAGGGAGTAAGAGGTAGAGAGGGAGATGGAGTGAGGGAGAGGGAGAGAGAGAGAGAGAGGGAGAGGGAGAGGAAGTAAGAGGGAGAGAGAGAGAGGAATGTGAGGGAGAGAGGGATAGGGAGAGAGATAGAGGGAGAAGGAGAGGAGGAGAGGGAGAGCGTCAGAGGGAGAGAGTAAGAGGGAGAGAAAGAGAGATAGAGGGAGAGAGTGAGAGCGATAGTGAGGGAGAGAGACAGGGGAGAGATAGATGTAGAGGGTGAGTGGTAGAGAGATAGAGGGCGAGAGTGAGAGGGAGCGAGTGAGAGCAAGAGAGAGAGAGAGGAGAGAGTGAGAGAGGGGGAGTGTAAGACAGGGAGATAGGGAGGGAGAGAGGGTGAGGGAGAGAGAGAGTGAGTGAGAGGGAGAGAGAGGGAGGAAGAGAGGTAGAGTGTGAGAGGCAGCGAGAGAGAGGGAATGTGGGAGTGAGGGAGAGGGAGAAAGTGAGAGGGAGAGGGAGAGTGTGAGAATGAGAGGGAGAGTGAGGCAGAGAGAGGGAGAGGGAGAGAGGTGGGAGAGAGAGAGAGTGAGAGGGAGAAGGAGAGAGAGTGAGAGGGAGAGAGTGAGAGAGGGAGAGAGGGAGAGTGTGAGAGGTGGAGAGTTGGAGTGAGAGTGAGTGGGGGAGAGAGGGAGAGGGAGAGAGATAGAGGGAGAGAGTGAGAGGGAGAGAGAGGGAGAGAGAGAGTGAGAGAGATGGAGAGAGAGAGAGGGAGAGAGGGAGAGGGAGAGGGATAGACGGAGAGAGTGAGAGGGAGAGAGAGGGAGAGAGACAGTGATAGAGTGAGAGAGAGTTGGAGAGAGAGCGGGAGAGAGGGAGAGAGTGAGAGAGAGAGGGAGAGAGAGAGAGAGAGTGAGAGGGAGAGAGGGAGAGGAAGAGAGAGAGTGCGAGGGTGAGAGTAAGAGTGAGAGGGAGAGGAAGAGAGTGAGAGTGAGAGAGTGCGAGTGAGAGAGAGCGAGTGAGAGAGTGCGAGTGAGAGGGAGAGAGGGAGAGAGGGGGAGAGTGAGAGAGCGAGAGAGTGAGAGAGTGAGAGAGTGCGAGTGAGAGAGTGCGAGTGACAGAGTGAGAGAGTGAGAGGGAGAGGGGGAGAGGGGGAGAGGGGGAGAGGGAGAGAGTGACAGAGTGAGAGAGTGACAGAGTGAGAGAGTGAGAGGGAGAGAGGGAGAGAGGGAGAGAGTGAGAGAGTGACAGAGTGACAGAGTGACAGAGTGACAGAGTGAGAGAGTGACAGAGTGACAGAGTGACAGAGTGACAGGCGGAGAGAGATAGAGATAGAGATAGAGATAGAGATAGAGAAAGAGATAGAGATAGAGGGGAGGAGGGAGAGAGAGTGATGGAGAGAGTGAGACGGAGAGAGGGAGAGTGTGAGAGGCAGCGAGAAAGAGGGAGAGGGGGAGAGGGAGAAAGTGAGAGGGAGAGTGTGAGAATGAGAGGGAGAGTGAGACAGAGAGAGGGAGAGGGAGAGAGGTGGGAGAGAGAGAGAGTGAGAGGGAGAGGAGAGAGAGAGGAGAGAGAGTGAGAGCGAGAGAGGGAGAGAGGGAGAGTGTGAGAGGTAGAGAGTTGGAGTGATAGTGAGTGGGAGAGAGTGGGAGGGAGAGAGGGAGAGGGAGAGAGATAGAGGGAGAGAGTGAGAGGGAGAGAGAGGGAGAGAGACAGTGAGAGAGTGAGAGAGAGATGGAGAGAGTGAGAGAGATAGAGGGAGAGAGTGAGAGAGATAGAGGGAGAGAGTGAGAGGGAGAGAGATAGACGGAGAGAGTGAGAGGGAGAGAGAGGTAGAGAGACAGTGATAGAGTGAGAGAGAGATGGAGAGAGAGCGGGAGAGCGGGAGAGAGGGAGAGAGTGAAAGAGAGAGTGAGAGGGAGAGAGGGAGAGAGTGAGAGGGAGAGAGGGAGAGGAAGAGAGAGAGAGAGAGTGCGAGAGAGAGAGTAAGAGGGAGAGGGAGAGGGAGAGAGTGAGAGAATGAGAGAGTGAGAGAGTGCGAGATTGAGAGAATGAGAGAGTGAGAGAGTGAGAGAGTGAGAGAGTGAGAGAGTGCGAGTGACAGAGGGAGAGAGGGAGAGAGGGAGAGACAGAGAGCGGAGAGAGGGAGAGACGGAGAGACGGAGAGACGGATAGAGTTAGAGGGGGAGAGGGAGAGAGAGAGATGGAGAGAGTGAGACGGAGAGAGAGAGCGAGAGAGAGGGAGAGGGACAGATTGAGTGCGAGAGAGATTGAGGGAGAGAGTGAGGGAGACAGAGGGAGAGAGGGAGAGGGAGAGAGAGAGGGAGAGACTGAGAGTGAGAGGGTGAGACTGAGAGGGAGAGAGTAAGAGAGAGGGGGAGAGGGACAGAGTGAGAGGTAGAGAGATAGAATGAGAGAGTGAGAGCGAGAGTGAGAGGGGGAGAGAGTGAAAGGGAGCGAGTGAGAGGGAGAGAGAGCAGGAGAAAAGGAGAGGGAGAGAGATAGATGGAGAGAGGGAGAGGGAGAGAGTGAGAGGGAGAGTGTGAGAGCAGAGAGTGAAAGAGAGGGAGAGAGAGCGGGAGAGAGGGAGAGGGAGATAGATAGAGGGAGAGACTGAGGGAGAGTGAGGGACAGGGAGCGATAGAGGGAGAGAGTGAGAGGGAGAGATATTGGGTGAGAGTGAGTGTGAGAGAGATAGAATGAGAGAGTGAGAGCGAGAGTGTGAGTGGGAGAGAGTGAGAGGGAGAGAGAGAGAGAGAGTGCGAGGGAGGGAGTAAGATTGAAAGGGAGAGGGAGACAGTGAGAGTGAGAGAGTGCGAGTGAGAGGGAGAGAGGGAGAGAGTGCGGGAGAGAGGGAGACGGAGAGATAGATGGAGAGAGGGAGAGGGATAGTGAGGGAGAGAGAGAGAGGGAGAGAGATAGAGGAAGAGGGTGAGAGGAAGAGAGATAGAGGGAGAGAGTAAGAGGGTGGAGGGAGAGAATGAGAGTGAGAGTGTGAGAGAGTAAGAGTGTGAGAGAGTAAGAGAGTGAGAGAGTGAGAGAGTGATAGGTAGAGAGGGAGAGGGATAGAGATAGAGATAGAGGGAGAGAGGGAGAGGGATAGAGAGGGAGAGAGACAGTGAGAGAGTGAGAGAGAGAGCGGAAGTGAGGGTGAGGGAGAGAGGGAGAGGGAGAGAGGGAGAGTGTGAGAGGGAGAGTGTGAGAGGGAGAGTGTGAGAGGGAGAGTGTGAGAGGGAGAGTGTGAGAGGGAGAGATATTGGGTGAGAGTGAGTAGGAGAGAGATAGAATGAGAGAGTGAGAGCGAGAGTGTGAGAGGGCGAGTGTGAGTGTGAGAGATGTTGGGTGAGAGTGAGTGGGAGAGAGATAGGGTGAGAGTGAGACGGAGAGGGAGAGGGAGAGAGTGAGAGGGATAGTGAGGGAGAGAGAGAGGGAGAGAGATTGAGGGAGAGAGTGAGAGGGAGAGTGAGATGGAGAGGGAGAGGGAGAGGGAGTGAGAGTGAGAGAGTGAGAGGGAGGGAGTGAAAGGGAGAGAGGGAGAGGGAGCGAGGGAGAGGGAGAGAGATAGAGGTAGAGAGTGAGAGGGGGAAAGATAGAGGGGGAGATATAGAGGGAGAGAGTGAGAGAGTGAGAGGGAGAGAATGAGAGGGAGAGAGAGAGAGCGAGAGAGAGAGAATGGGAGAGAGGGAGTGGGAGAGAGATAGAGGGAGAGAGAGAGAGGGAGCGAGTGAGAGGGTGAGACTGAGAGGGAGAGCGAGGGAGAGAGTGAGAGGGAGAGCGTAAGAGTGAGAGGGAGAGGGAGAGAGTGAGAGTGAGAGTGAGAGAGTGAGAGTGAGTGAGTGAGAGTGAGAGAGTGAGAGGGAGAGAGTGAAAGGGAGAGAGTGAAAGGGAGAGAGGGAGAGGGAGAGAGGGAGAGGGAGAGGGAGAGAGATAGAGGTAGAGAGTGAGAGGGAGAGAGACAGTGAGAGAGTGAGAGAGAGATGGAGCGAGAGCGGGAGAGATGGAGAGGGACAGAGTGAGAGAGAGAGTGAAAGGGAGAGAGAGAGAGCGACAGAGAGAGAATGGGAGAGAGGGAGAGAGAGAGAGGGAGAGAGAGAGGGAGAGAGAGAGAGAGAGGGAGAGAGTGTGAGGGAGAGGGTGAGAGGGAGAGAGATCGAGGGAGTGAGTGAGAGGGACAATGAGAGGGTGAGAGAGTGAGAGGGGGAGAGGGAGAAAGTGAGAGGGAGAGTGTGAGAATGAGAGGGAGAGGGAGACAGAGAGAGGAAGAGGGAGAGAGGTGGGAGAGAGAGAGAGTGAGAGGGAGAGAGGGAGGAGAGAGAGTGACAGGGAGAGAGTGAGAGAGGGAGAGAGGGAGAGTGTGAGAGGTAGAGAGTTGGAGTGAGATTGAGTGGGAGAGAGTGGGAGGGAGAGAGGGAGAGAGATAGAGGGAGAGAGTGAGAGGGAGAGAGAGGGAGAGAGACAGTGAGAGAGTGAGAGAAAGATGGAGAGAGTGAGAGAGATAGAGGGAGAGAGTGAGAGAGTGAGAGGGAGAGGGAGAGGGAAGAGAGAGACAGAGAGAGAGAGGGACAGAGTGAGAGTGAGAGAGTGAGAGGGAGAATGAGAGGGCGAGTGTGAGAGAGTGAGAGGGAGAGAGGGAGAGGAAGAGAGAGAGAGAGAGTGCGAGAGAGAGAGTAAGAGGGAGAGGGAGAGGGAGAGAGTGAGAGAATGAGAGAGTGAGAGAGTGCGAGATTGAGAGAATGAGAGAGTGAGAGAGTGAGAGAGTGAGAGAGTGAGAGAGTGCGAGTGACAGAGGGAGAGAGGGAGAGAGGGAGAGACAGAGAGCGGAGAGAGGGAGAGACGGAGAGACGGAGAGATGGATAGAGTTAGAGGGGGAGAGGGAGAGAGAGAGATGGAGAGAGTGAGACGGAGAGAGAGAGCGAGAGAGAGGGAGAGGGACAGATTGAGTGCGAGAGAGATTGAGGGAGAGAGTGAGGGAGACAGAGGGAGAGAGGGAGAGGGAGAGAGAGAGGGAGAGACTGAGAGTGAGAGGGTGAGACTGAGAGGGAGAGAGTAAGAGAGAGGGGGAGAGGGACAGAGTGAGAGGTAGAGAGATAGAATGAGAGAGTGAGAGCGAGAGTGAGAGGGGGAGAGAGTGAAAGGGAGCGAGTGAGAGGGAGAGAGAGCAGGAGAAAAGGAGAGGGAGAGAGATAGATGGAGAGAGGGAGAGGGAGAGAGTGAGAGGGAGAGTGTGAGAGCAGAGAGTGAAAGAGAGGGAGAGAGAGCGGGAGAGAGGGAGAGGGAGATAGATAGAGGGAGAGACTGAGGGAGAGTGAGGGACAGGGAGAGATAGAGGGAGAGAGTGAGAGGGAGAGATATTGGGTGAGAGTGAGTGTGAGAGAGATAGAATGAGAGAGTGAGAGCGAGAGTGTGAGAGGGAGAGAGTGAGAGGGAGAGAGAGAGAGAGAGTGCGAGGGAGAGAGTAAGATTGAAAGGGAGAGGGAGACAGTGAGAGTGAGAGAGTGCGAGTGAGAGGGAGAGAGTGCGGGAGAGAGGGAGACGGAGAGATAGATGGAGAGAGGGAGAGGGATAGTGAGGGAGAGAGAGAGAGGGAGAGAGATAGAGGAAGAGGGTGAGAGGAAGAGAGATAGAGGGAGAGAGTAAGAGGGTGGAGGGAGAGAATGAGAGTGAGAGTGTGAGAGAGTAAGAGTGTGAGAGAGTAAGAGAGTGAGAGAGTGAGAGAGTGATAGGTAGAGAGGGAGAGGGATAGAGATAGAGATAGAGGGAGAGAGGGAGAGGAATAGAGAGGGAGAGAGACAGTGAGAGAGTGAGAGAGAGAGCGGAAGTGAGGGTGAGGGAGAGAGGGAGAGGGAGAGAGGGAGAGTGTGAGAGGGAGAGTGTGAGAGGGAGAGTGTGAGAGGGAGAGTGTGAGAGGGAGAGATATTGGGTGAGAGTGAGTAGGAGAGAGATAGAATGAGAGAGTGAGAGCGAGAGTGTGAGAGGGCGAGTGTGAGTGTGAGAGATGTTGGGTGAGAGTGAGTGGGAGAGAGATAGGCTGAGAGTGAGACGGAGAGGGAGAGGGAGAGAGTGAGAGGGATAGTGAGTGAGAGGGACAATGAGAGGGTGAGGGAGCGGTTGAGAGGGAGAGAGTGAGAGGGAGAGGGAGAGGGAGAGAGAGACAGTGAGGGAGAGAGAGGGAGAGAGGGAGAGGGAGAGACAGAGAGAGAGAGGGACAGAGTGAGAGTGAGAGAGTGAGAGTGAGAGTGAGAGGGAGAATGAGAGGGAGAGTGTGAGAGTGAGAGATAGATGAATAGAGTGAGAGGGAGAGAGAGTGAGAGAGACCGTGAGGGAGAGAGAGGGAGAGAGAGAGACAGAGAGAGAGAGGGACAGAGTGAGAGTGAGAGAGTGAGAGGGAGAATGAGAGGGAGAGTGTGAGAGGAGAGAGGGAGAGGGAGAGGGTGAGAGGGAGAGAGGGAGAGGGAGAGAGATAGAGGTAGAGACTGAGGGATAGACTGATGGAGAGAGGGAGAGACGGAGAGGGAGAGATAGAGGGAGAGAGTGAGAGGGAGAGATATTGGGTGAGAGTGAGTGGGAGAGAGATAGAATCAGAGAGTGAGAGCGAGAGTGTGAGCGGGAGAGAGTGAGAGAGAGAGGGAGAGGGAGAGAGTGAAAGGGAGAGATATTGGATGAGAGTGAGAGGGAGAGAGATAGATGGAGTGAGTGAGAGGGAGAGAGATGGAGAGAGACAGTGATAGAGTGAGAGAGAGATGGAGAGAGAGCGGGAGAGAGGGAGAGGGAGAGAGGGAGAGGAAGAGAGAGAGAGAGAGTGCGAGGGAGAGAGTAAGGGTAAGAGGGAGAGGGAGAGGGAGAGAGTGAGAGTGAGAGTGAGAGAGTGAGTGAGTGAGAGAGTGAGAGAGTGCGAGGGAGAGAGGGAGAGAGGGAGAGCGGGAGAGAGGGAGAGAGTGAGACTCAGAAAGTGAGAGAGTGAGTGAGTGCGAGGGAGAGAGGGAGAGAGTGAGAGAGTGAGAGTCAGAAAGTGAGAGTGCGAGTGACAGAGTGAGAGAGTGAGATGGATAGAGGGAGAGGGAGAGAGTGAGAGGGAAAGAGAGAGAGGGAGAGAGTGAGAAGGAGAGAGTGAGAGGGAGAGAGACAGTGAGAGTGACAGAGTGAGAGTGAGAGAGATAGAATGAAAGAGTGAGAGCGAGTGTGAGAGAGGGAGAGAGTGAGAGGGTGAGACTGAGAGGGAGAGAGGTGGAGAGAGTGAAAGAGAGAGAGGGAGAGAGTGAGAGGGAGAGAGAGAGAGGGAGATGTTGAGAGAGAGTGAGAGGGAGAGAGATAGAGGGAGAGGGGGAGAGAGTGAGAGAGAGGGAGGGAGTGACGGAGAGGGAGAGAGTGAGAGGGAGAGAGGATGAGGGAGAGGGAGTAAGAGGTAGAGAGGGAGATGGAGTGAGGGAGAGGAGAGAGAGAGAGAGAGGGAGAGGGAGAGGAAGTAAGAGGGAGAGAGAGAGAGGAATGTGAGGGAGAGAGGGATAGGGAGAGAGATAGAGGGAGAGGGAGAGGAGGAGAGGGAGAGCGTCAGAGGGAGAGAGTAAGAGGGAGAGAAAGAGAGATAGAGGGAGAGAGTGAGAGCGATAGTGAGGGAGAGAGACAGGGAGAGAGATAGATGTAGAGGGTGAGTGGTAGAGAGATAGAGGGCGAGAGTGAGAGGGAGCGAGTGAGAGCAAGAGAGAGAGAGAGGGAGAGAGTGAGAAAGGGG